>NC_086352.1:2641749-2654249 GCF_036324505.1 Eleginops maclovinus
ATTAATTAGCTGTGTCTGTATTTAATGATGGAGACACAAAAACATACACAACACAGACCAGTTAGTTACGGATGTGTGTCGGATAAATGATGATGTATCGTTTGCACGTTTAGCACTGGATAATAATCAGGGCTTTTCTAGAAAAATATAGCTTGAGGTGATATCGTCACTTCCTGTCTAAATTAAGCCCCGCCCACTTTCCGGTGGAAATCCTGCATCAGAGCGAAGCGGAAAATAATAGTCTTCACGTCTTGAAGCTGCTGAGTCATATATTTCACCTCCAACAACAAATAGATCCAGAGTTTCTTAACTTCCTCTCCAGAAAGAAGGAGAGTAAAAGAAAGGATCAGAAACCTCAGTTTCAGTGTCAGCCTGCTGCCTGCCACTCGTCCCCCGGCAGACCCACCGGACATCCATCCCCTATTTTATAACTGTTGTTCTCACTAAGTCACTAAAACAGGAGTAAACATGGTCTTCATGTGGGCCTATCTTCTGCGGTGGATTTGGAGCACTTGGTATGGTCCGTCACGATACATAGTGGACATGTGCTCTCCTTCCTGAAACCGAAAACCACTACCCAATACAACATTTTACTTTACTACAATCATTTGCATGAATCCCATTACTTCATACATCCTTTGCATGGCCCTCTGTCATCAGAAAATGCCCACAGACGTGTTAGGAAAGACTCACAGGTTTATAATCATTATGAAAAGACAATTCTACAACTATTACCACCCGGACTGTTTCCTTTAAAATGCGTTTTTGTGCCGTCGCATTGTTTCTAAGTGGGGTCATTGTTATAAACAGCAGGTAATGCAGCACTTCTCTGCAGGTTACCTGGTTATATAACTGAATAATGAAATGATTTGAGACACAGAGGCTGAGAACAGAATGCATAAAACCACACACAAAGAGAAGATCACTTCACATAGAAACACCAAAATAAGTTCCAGATAAATTGTCCTACAGGTCAGCAGTTTGTGGTGGTAAGATAGCTGTGGTTTGTGCAAACACATAAACCTAAAGAAAAGTGTAGTATTAATATTTACACGCTAACGGTCTCATTGATCAAAATCTAAAATACCAAGCATGGCTGTAAAGAGTTCCACATGTGACCTGTTGGCACCCTAGTCCCAACTGTTGATTCAGGAACTAATTAACAGGGTTGGTGATGAAAGTATTGAGACAGAATATGTCAGATAGGAAATGATATTAAAAAGCTCACATTAGTTTTCTGCAAATAAGAAAAGCCTCTTTTTGCCTTTCCGTAACATATTAAAACCTTAAATCTGTGTTTCTAAAAGCACAGAGGAATACCCCGGTGTGGCGGGGCGGACTGCTGTCTTTATTAAAAGCATTTATAAAACAGTGAGTCTGTTTGTTTGTTTCTGCAGGATTATCAATGCTCTTACTGGAGCCCTGTGGGAGGACTTCTGTGCACACACACACACACACACATACACACACACACACACACACACACACATATACACACACACACACACACACACACACACACACACACACACACACACACACACACACACACACACACACACACACACACACACAAATGACCAAGTACCCAGGCTCACACTTTACTTTAAATGACAGTAGCACAGCTCTCTCTGCTTCAGTTGTGCTTCAAATCAATAGTCCCTCTTTTCCGTCCACTTGTTTTTTTCCGGTCCCTGCTCTCTCGTTTGGACTGATTTCATCGGCTCAATTTTTGTGAAAGCAGCGTACACCATGGAAGAAATACACACCGAGCTAAGAGGGTGTGTCTGGAGGAGGCATTGTAAACATCCACATGACTTATTTATAAAATGCGATTCAATAAAATGAATGTGATGTCAAAGACCAGCTGTGTCTTCAAACAACATACAGCACCAGTCTAGCCAGAACTACTTTACTCTTGCTTAAAGCGATAGTCCGGATTGTTGGAGGTGTGTTTGTAGTCAGGTTATTACATACTGTAGAGTCAATGGCTGTCGGCTCACCCTTAGTTTATAGAAAAAGGGAGGATTACCAACAGGAGTCATAGAAACGTTTTTCAAAACGTCAAGTCCTTCCTATATCCCCAATTTAGGCCAATACTCGTTTAAAGAGGCCCCTTTATGCTATTTGGGGTTTTCTGTTTCCATCAGCAGGAGAGGACTCTTTAAAGTAGAGACTCTACATACTGATATACACCTGAACATCAGCAGGAGAGGACTCTTTAAAGTAGAGACCCTACATACTGATATACACCTGAACATCAGCAGGAGAGGACTCTTTAAAGTAGAGACGCTACATACTGATATACACCTGAACATCAGCAGGAGAGGACTCTTTAAAGTAGAGACACTACATACTGATATACACCTGAACATCAGCAGGAGAGGACTCTTTAAAGTAGAGACTCTACATACTGATATACACCTGAACATCAGCAGGAGAGGACTCTTTAAAGTAGAGACTCTACATATTGATATACACCTGAACATCAGCAGGAGAGGACTCTTTAAAGTAGAGACACTACATATTGATCTACACCTGAACATCAGCAGGAGAGGACTCTTTAAAGTAGAGACGCTACATACTGATATACACCTGAACATCAGCAGGAGAGGACTCTTTAAAGTAGAGACTCTACATACTGATATACACCTGAACATCAGCAGGAGAGGACTCTTTAAAGTAGAGACGCTACATACTGATATACACCTAAACATCAGCAGGAGAGGACTCTTTAAAGTAGAGACGCTACATACTGATATACACCTGAACATCAGCAGGAGAGGACTCTTTAAAGTAGAGACGCTACCTACTGATATACACCTGAACATCAGCAGGAGAGGACTCTTTAAAGTAGAGACTCTACATACTGATATACACCTGAACATCAGCAGGAGAGGACTCTTTAAAGTAGAGACACTACATACTGATATACACCTGAACATCAGCAGGAGAGGACTCTTTAAAGTAGAGACTCTGTATCACAGGCAGAGGTTTTGGGTGGGTGTATGATCTTCTGTGTTTGTGTGAAACTAAATATATAATGCACAATGATGCAAAAGGGAGTCAAGGTTAAACACTACATAATAGAGAGAATAGCACTTTCAGTAAACAGTCTGAAAGGTTTGTTTGCTATGGAAACAAACGGTATGCATATCAAAGTTCACTTTAACAAGCTGAAGCTTCCTCAGCATCTGCTGCTCACACCGCACCCTCCTCATCCCTACGGTGTGATTTCATTCTCTGATCCAAACACATCGGACGGGTCTACATCACACGCTGTAAACCGCTTCAGGCCGAGTCATTGCTTCTAATACCTGCCAGGAAACATCAAGATGCACAACTAAGGAGGGAAGGATATCCTCAGGCTTTGTTTCTCTCATTATTTCCACACTTTCTCGTATTTCCACCACTTCTCCAATTAAAAGCAGTATCTGTCTTATACTCTAATCCACGTCATTCAAGAATTCTACAGATCGATGCCTTTCCTGTGAGGTGACTTAGCTAATAGTGTTCTGCTATTGCACCGCTAGGAGTCCTCTATCTATTAGCATTGCATCCGTATTACTATCTAGAAACAACTTCTCTTCATGGATAGATTCAAGCATAAGTAATCTGCTGAGGGATTTATTATTGGTTTAGAAGCAGGAGGGCTTCCTGTTTTCAACTACTTCTGATCAAATGTCTGCAGGGTGCTGGACATTAGACTGTTTAGTTGCATGACCTTTGCAAACCTAATGCAGCAGTTTTAAAAATGCATGAGCATCCATCACAAAATAAGCCTTTTTTCATATTTCATGACAAGCTAAGAAGGCTTTCTGTCCAGAATCTTGTCCATACAACTTGCTGGGAACATTGTTTGTCTATCCGACACACCAGTGCACAACTGTGGAGGACCCCTGGATGTCGTGTGTAACCTTGCTATCCATCAGAGTTCCCAGGATCATTGAGATAAATACAAACATTCAGCCTTAATTGGTATTGAATCAGTCCTTCAGTTTTTAATTAAGAAAATAATAATTCTCACAGATTTAAAATCTCCAAATAACTGATCCAATCTATTAAAAACAAAAGGACTGGATATTTGTCACATCTTCGGTTAACGACAGATAACTAACACGAGCACATTTACTCTCTGCTAACAAGCAATGAACAAGGTAAAAACTGACTTTTTAAATCCAGATTTCATATATTTAAGAAGTCTCCTTTTCTGCAGAGTTCTTAAGAGGCCTTGAGGTATTTCCTCGTTCCGTCTGACCTCCTCTCCACCACTTTGACATTTTTCTTTCTTCATTTTTTGGTTCTGTCTTGAATTATATTTCAACTGGCATTAAATGTCTCAAAATCTGACTCACCTAAGATTGTTCACATCACCATAGAAGACCTGTACACCTGTTGAACTACAGTATAAAGAAACTCCTCCATTAACAAAACCTGTACATGTTCCTTTCTGTGCGACAGGTGGGAAACCTTGGCCTGCTCTTCATGTTGCTGTTCTTCATCTATGCCGCTCTGGGAGTGGAGCTGTTTGGAGAGCTGGGTGAGTCTGATAACACCAACCTGTTGAAGATGAAGACGAATAACTGTTGCCAAAACAACGGCACAAATTATCCTGAATCTCCAGTGTCTAATTAATGGATTAGTTTGTTCTTGGCGGGTGGAATATAAAAGGTTTCCTACGATAGTATTTAGTCGAACTCATCATCACTACAACGTTTTCTTTGGCAATCTAGAATGAAATGGGCTTTTCTTTTCCCTTTCTTCACGAGTAACCTTTGCAGTTCTTTCTAAAAATAGTTTGAATTATACATCCTGGATACAATCTGCTTTTAGACACACAGATCGAATGCACCCAAGTCTATGCACAGAAGAGAAGACCTCTATTCAAAATCAGCAAAAATAAAAGGCCCTCCCTATCCATCCTCAGGTCCCAGGTGACACCTTTTATATGTCTTTTGTTCTCCTTTCAAAACCCAAAGATGTTCAACTTAATCTTGTATTTCTCAAAGAAAAGCAGAACACTTTATATTCCAAAGTCTGAAAACCCTCCTTCATGCTACTTTTGAAAGTTTCTCTTCCTACATGTTTAAACACAAGTTGTTAAATCAACTCTCCCTCAAAGGAAGCCGAACATAGAGCTGCGTGTAGTAATTTAAGGGTGTAATTATGCAAATGATCAGACGTCTGAGACCTCCTCCTTAAAAGGTGGCTTTCATCTTTTGTTCTGTCGAAGTTCAACATTTTCTTAAATTGTTTGGGGGTTTGGCGAAGACCTCTTTGTAGTTAGGCTAATTATTATTGAGTTTAACTTCTAGAAAAGTTCATAGATTGAGTTTGAATAGAAATAATACAGTCTGGAGCTGGACATCAGATCCATCAGCAGAGCAGGACAGACAGGAAGTAAAAACTTAAGGGAACAATAGAAAAAGAGAGACAGGAAGTAAACACTAAAGGGAACAATAGAAGAAGAGAGACAGGAAGTAAACACTAAAGGGAACAGCAGAAGAAAACAGGCAGGAAGTAAATACTAAAGGGAACAATAGAAGAAGAGAGACAGGAAGTAAACACTAAAGGGAACAGCAGACGAAGAAAGACAGGAAGTAAACACTAAAGGGAACAAAAGAATAAGAGAGACAGGAAGTAAACACTAAAGGGAACAGCAGAAGAAGACAGACAGACAGGAAGTAAACAGTAAAGGGAACAATAGAAGAAGAGAGACAGGAAGTAAACAGTAAAGGGAACAATAGAAGAAGAGAGACAGGAAGTACACAGTAAAGGGAACAATAGAAGAAGAGAGACAGGAAGTAAACAGTAAAGGGAACAATAGAAGAAGACAGACAGGAAGTAAACACTAAAGGGAACAGCAGAAGAAGACAGACAGGAAGTAAACACTAAAGGGAACAGCAGAAGAAGACAGACAGGAAGTAAACAGTAAAGGGAACATAGAAGAAACGGACAGGAAGTAAACAGTAAAGGGAACAATAGAAGAAGACAGACAGGAAGTAAACACTAAAGGGAACAGCAGAAGAAGACAGACAGGAAGTAAACACTAAAGGGAACAATAGAAGAAGACAGACAGGAAGTAAACAGTAAAGGGAGCAATAGAAGAAGACAGACAGGAAGTAAACACTAAAGGGAACAAAGGGAACTACTTGCATAATACCTTTTTTAATGCATTTCTTTTAACCAAAGAAACCAAAAACAAAGTCGCAATCTCTCGGATAACCGTCATAAACCTTTGATGTGACGACATTTTGATTCACTCAAATACTTTCCTGTGTTCTTCATGTCTTCTCAGTGTGTAACGCCGACTACCCGTGTGAAGGAATGAGTCGTCACGCCACCTTTGAAAACTTCGGCATGGCCTTCCTCACACTGTTCCAGGTTTCCACCGGGGACAACTGGAACGGCATCATGAAGGTACCTCGGTTTACAGCCGCATCGGTTCAATGCCTTCTTCATATCTCTGCCTTTCGGACTGGGATATGTAATCAAGGGACCTGATTGGTTGTCACCTCATCTCCCGCAGTGGGGACACTACGATGTTTTTAGATGAGGGTCAATCAGAAAGAGGGCAGCTCTACTCACAAGCTTATATTCTTATATGTCTTGAGCTGTCTGAACCCATTTTGCAGCAGACAGAATTGTAATTAGAGGTCTTCGGTTCAGGTCCCGGGACCAGACCATATTTAGATATGAGCAGTTGAGTCAGGAATGAGCGTGTATTTCAGAAGAGATGCTGGAGAAAAAGCGAAATTGCACACAAGAGAGAAAAGTAGAAAGGATGGTTACAGAATTAAAATTGATGCCAATTTATCGTCCTATCATCCGTCACCTCAATCAAGTCTCACTCGCCAATGACACCCAAGTACCTTGAGGTTTCACACTGATGTATCCTTGAGTAAAATACACTTTCATTGACTTTGAAATGGGAGACAAACAGATCATTTGTCAGGCCACAGGCTTTCAACAAGCTGATGTAAAAGGTTAACAATGTGCTCTGTGAAACCGTTCATATGGCGTCCTTGATGTGAGTGAGTGTCTTTTATCAAACATGAATGCTTTCCTCATCCCTAAAATAATCCTCTATCACTCTGACTCTTACTCTTTACTTTATTTGATTTGTTTATTAGTTCTGAAACCATGAGGTAGTTGTGCTACAGACTCCAACTTAACGATTAACTGCTTGTGTGTGGGCGAAAAACTTCCTTTGGAGCAGGGATCTTAGCCTTTGCTGAACGTTTACATGCACTAAAACCTATAGAACACACTTCAGGAAAGAGAAAACCTCAAAAGCATAAAAGCTCCTCTTTAATATTGAAGTTAAATAAGTAAAAACACTCACCCCTTCTTTTCAATCCTCAACCCCCCCCAGGACACCTTGAGGGAGTGCCCCCCCGGTCACCCTGCCACCGACTACGGCTGCCACGCCGGGCTGCAGTTCATCTCCCCGATGTACTTCGTGTCCTTCGTGCTCACGGCGCAGTTCGTCCTGATCAACGTGGTGGTGGCGGTGCTGATGAAGCACCTGGACGACTCCAACAAGGAAGCGCAGGAGGACGCCGAGATGGACGCCGAGATCGAGCTGGAGCTGGCGCAGGGGGGCCTCTGCTGCATGGGGGGCATCGGGGCCATCGCCGGGGCCACGGGGGGCGCGGCGAGCGGGTCGGGCGTGGGCGGAGGAGCGACGGGTGCCATCGCAGCGGGGGCAGTCGGGGCAGTCGGGGGTCCGAGCGGCGGGGTTATGGCGCCGCTCAGAGATGGAGGAGGAGGTGCGGCTCACGAGGGACGCACACACCATCGCTGCCGGCTCTACTCTCCCGCTCAGGTGAGCCCCCCTCACACACGAGAGGGAAAGATCACTGCTGATGCAACGCTTGCTTTTAGCCGTGCAAATAAAAGCTTTCTTTTGCATGAAATTGATTTTTTGGATCAGTCAGTGAACAAATGCCCGTTCACTAATAACATATCTAAACATTGTTCACTTTATACTTACATGACGCATGTTTACTTGTATTGAGCATTTCTGCATATACCAGCGTCTGTTGTTTTCCAACCCAGTTTAGATTCAACCACGCCCACTCTCGCATTACGAAAGCTGCCACCCTTGGCGTTTTCATCCCCTGAAATACTCATTTGAGCCACAGCCGCTTCATAGAGCATCTTTTTTAAAGCAGATTGATTATGACTGTTGATCAGCGTTATGCAGAAATTAGGATCAGCATGTACAGTACGTGGGCACATGTACTTTCCAACACCGTCAGAGGATATTCAATATTCTGCCCCAGACCGCTGTCATGTTTTCAGCATGGTTGGCACTTGCACCAAGAAGCTACATCGGCTATCAAAGGTGTATGTCCGGAGCTGCAGTCCGCTCACCCCCCCCCCCCCCCCCCCCCCCCCCCCTCCAGGTAAAGTTGTCTCTAAGCGACAGGAAGTGAGCCAGAAGGAGCACGGGAAGGGGTAGTTCTTCTTTGCTAAATTGATCCTATATGTAGTTTATTTTTCCCAAGCTAAAGAAGAAGTGATATTACTTGAGCGTTTGGATGGGGACCTTGATGTTGTCTTTAGACTGGTTGAGGTCTCGCGGAACGTCGTCGATGTGGAAGTGGCCGTGGTTAAAAGGTTGGACAAAATGATGGTTGTGTACCACCAATAAACAAGATGTGGAAGAAAGTGTTACCTCCCAATTCACCAAATCAGTTCCTATAGGGCTATCAACATTTAGATGCACCTGTTGGCAAGCTGTGACCCTGAGGCCTTCAAAAGATGCTTTCTCCTTTAAGAGAAGCATTTATTTGAGATGCATCGGCCGATTATCTTTCTTTCATTGATTGATAAATAGTTTGATGTGTAAAAAGTCACAAAAAAGAGGAAGATATCCCTCCTGGTTCCTCAAAGTCCAAGGTGCCACTTTCAGTACAGTTAAAAACCCAAATATACACAATGTGATCATATATTTCCCAGAGAAAAGAAGGAAGTCTCCACACTCCAAAGGCCCCAAGAACCGCCTTTAATGCTATTTTTATGAACTTTGTGTTCCTACATTTTTCAATAAGGTTGTTAATGCAGCTTTCCCACAACGGCAGCAGAACACGAAGCTTTGTGTAGAGATTTGTGTCTGTAATTATGCAAATGCTCAGACGTCTTGAGAACTCCTCATTAAGAGGTGGCTTTCATCTTCGGTGTTGTCTGGGTATTATTACAAGACTTCTTTTGGGTTCGGCGAAGATCTCTTTGTAGTTCAACAAATTATCTTTGAGTTTAACTTTGAGAATAGTTCATGGGTGGTTTAGATTATAACAAATATATTCTTAGACTCTGCAAGAAGTTAGTTTTTTTAACTTTCCAATACACTTCTCTATTGTTCTTTGACATTGCCAAGACATAGAGGTTATAACCACAGGAAGTAAACACTAAAGGGAACAGCTGGAGAAAACAGACGGGAAGTAAACACTAAAGGGAACAGCAGGAGAAGAAGAGAGACAGGAAGTAAACACTAAAGGGAACAGTAGAAGAAAACAGACAGGAAGTAAACACTAAAGGGAACAGCAGTAGAAGAGAGGCGGGAAGTAAACACTAAAGGGAACAGCAGTAGAAGAGAGGCGGGAAGTAAACACTAAAGGGAACAGCAGAAGAATACAAACAGACAGGAAGTAAACACTAAAGGGAACAGCAGAAGAAGACGGACAGGAAGTAAACACTAAAGGGAACAGCAGGAGAAGACAGACAGACAGGAAGTAAACACTAAAGGGAACAGTAGAAGAAAACAGACAGGAAGTAAACACTAAAGGGAACAGCTGGAGAAGACAGATAGGAAGTAAACATTAAAGGGAACAGCTGGAGAAGACAGATAGGAAGTAAACACTAAAGGGAACAGCTGGAGAAGACAGATAGGAAGTAAACATTAAAGGGAACAGTAGGAGAAGAAGCGAGACAGGAAGTTAACACTAAAGGGAACAGCAGTAGAAGACAGACGGGAAGTAAACACTAAATGGAACAGCAGAAGAAAACAGACGGGAAGTAAACACTAAAGGGAACAGCTGGAGAAGACAGACAGGAAGTAAACACTAAAGGGAACAGCAGAAGAAAACAGACGGGAAGTAAACACTAAAGGGAACAGCAGAAGAAAACAGACAGGAAGTAAACACTAAAGGGAACAGCTGGAGAAGACAGACAGGAAGTGAACACTAAAGGAAACAGTAGGAGAAGAAGACAGGAAGTGAACACTATTCCAAAAGAGAGGGATGAGGGGGTGCCTCTGTGTATTCCTTGTCATCCTGGAGAAGCTCTAAAATAAACAATGATTGGCATGTTTCTTCAGGACTTCATAACTTCATTCAGCAACAGTCGCTGCTGCAGCTGGAGTGATTCATGACAAGCAGCTGTGCCACTGCAAGGTGTTGATGACTTTAGGATAAAGAAGGTAAACTGTCCCTGCAGATCTAAACAATAGGAGCGCTCTGTGATTGCTGATTGCTCAAACGGCAAGTCGGTGCAAGCTACATCAATAATAATACATTTAATTATAGCACCTGCACAGGAGGACAGGTAGGTTCATTCTCGCTGGTGCAGAAAGAAAGGAACGAGTATACAAACAAACAAGAGACGACAATAATACACAACTAGAATCAAATAGAGAGAAACATGAGAGAAGATTTGGAAAGAAAGGGACTGAAAATGACTCTGAATGAGCAGAGACGGGAGAAGTACTCAGGTCTTGTACTTGAGTAAAGTAGAAGTACTCAGGTCTTGTACTTGAGTACAGTAGAAGTACTCAGGTCTTGTACTTGAGTAAAGTAGAAGTACTCAGGTCTTGTACTTGAGTAAAGTAGAAGTACTCAGGTCTTGTACTTGAGTAAAGTAGAAGTACCAGAGTGTAGGAATACTCTGTCACAGTAAAGTATTCTAAATGTTCCTCCAGTGAAAGTAGAAAGTACTCTCCTCTAAATGTACTTAAAGTAGCGACAGTAAAAGTAGTCATTGTCTGATTGGTCCATTTCAGAATAATATCTCTGATATGTTTTATAATGATTGATCATTAAAGTGTTCTCAGAGCTGGTAAAGGTGCAGCTAGTTTGAATGGCTTTGTATACTGCAGGGTAGCTGCTGGATTTACTGCAGGGGAACTAAAGTCTGATTTAAGGGAGATTATATTTACCATCATTCATCCTAATCTGCCTAGCAACTAAAGGTGATAAATACATGTAGTGGAGGAAAAGTACAAAGCACTTAGTGACTTATCAATTAACCCAAGTAATTCAGTTAATTCATATTCATATTTTCATCCATCCTAAGAATGACTCTGAATGAATGGGTGAGGGAGGGGAGTGTGAGCCTCATTGTGTTTTTAGCTGAGTCTGTCAGCCTCTCTGGTATTTTTAACCAGAAGAGGAGTAAAAAAAGAGATGAGACGGAGGAGGAACTCTTTCATGTGTCTCCGAACTTGCAGAGTTTTAAATCTCTGTTCTGATTAGCAAGCAAACGGCTCCGTCAGAAAAAAAAAAGCAGGCAGTATTTTTATACCGTTCATATTGAGATGATGTGGTTGTATAATGAAACCAGAGTCACCACAAACATGATGGAACAGAAGAGTGCAAAGGGAAGTCACAGCTTTCTGTTGGAAGCCTCACAAAATCCTTGAAGTTTGAACTCTTAAATAAAACTCAGTAATGTTGAGGTGTGACGAAGAGGTAGTCGAGCATCTACAGTATTTGTTGCAAGAACTTTCCAGAGTTTTTAGGGATCATTTAGGCTCCCTGTGGAGATGTGTTATTGTACAACTCCTATAAAATCTCTAAAGTAAGCTTTCAGAAATGTTATTTCTTACCTATCACAGTTACTATTCTGTGTACTACCAAGATACAGGAACAGCTACGAGCTTCCTGTGAGAACAAAATATCCTGCTGATGTTCAGGTGTATATCAGTATGTAGTGTCTCTACTTTAAAGAGTCCTCTCCTGCTGATGTTCAGGTGTATATCAGTATGTAGTGTCTCTACTTTAAAGAGTCCTCTCCTGCTGATGTTCAGGTGTATATCAATATGTAGTGTCTTACTTTAAAGAGTCCTCTCCTGCTGATGTTCAGGTGTATATCAGTATGTAGTGTCTCTACTTTAAAGAGTCCTCTCCTGCTGATGTTCAGGTGTATATCAGTATGTAGTGTCTCTACTTTAAAGAGTCCTCTCCTGCTGATGTTCAGGTGTATATCAGTATGTAGTGTCTCTACTTTAAAGAGTCCTCTCCTGCTGATGTTCAGGTGTATATCAGTATGTAGTGTCTCTACTTTAAAGAGTCCTCTCCTGCTGATGTTCAGGTGTATATCAGTATGTAGTGTCTCTACTTTAAAGAGTCCTCTCCTGCTGATGTTCAGGTGTATATCAGTATGTAGTGTCTCTACTTTAAAGAGTCCTCTCCTGCTGATGTTCAGGTGTATATCAGTATGTAGAGTCTCTACTTTAAAGAGTCCTCTCCTGCTGATGTTCAGGTGTATATCAGTAT
>NC_086352.1:2659249-2771173 GCF_036324505.1 Eleginops maclovinus
TGGAGACGTTTTTCTGAATGGATCTCTAATTTGTTGGACCGACATCACATGACACACATGCAACTCTACTTCCTGGCAATGGGTTCAGGGTTTGCATCTGGTTTATGTGGAAGCAAATACATATCGCACACCGTTGTTAAAGTTCAACGCAATTTTTACCAAGATTTGTGCAGAAAAAGCTCATAAAAATCACCAAGGATTTCCTTCTTTGTACTTTATTCTTTAGTTGTTCTTCCAGCTGTGTTGCTACAGTATAGAGTGTTATATCATTCCAATAGCAAAAGTATATCAGAGTCTCAGAAGTTTTCCTTTCAGTTTCTACTTTCTCTCGATCGGTTTTCGTCGGACAGCAGCAGCTAAACGGTTCAAATGAATATTCCACATCATCGTATTAAAATAATCCCTCTCAGGGTTACCTTTCATCAGCGCTCCTTATTATCCTTATCAGTGTTCTCTGTGACCCTGCCTGGAATTCAACCACCAGGATTTCATTAAATCCTGACTTTGAGGTGGCATTGATAGTATCGTTAAAATAAGACGAGGCTTTCTCCGAGCGGGGCCGACGCACGAGGACGCGTCTCATAATCCCCTCCGTTGATTGACTTCCTCTGCGATTAAAGCAGTAATAGGTGATGCCGACCCTATGCTGGTGGCTCACCGCCTCCGTAACGTGACCGCCATCACAGGGACAGATGGTGAGATCCAAGCAGAGTCAATTCACTGACACAACATTACAGACTGTCCCTGAAGACACGGAGGACTGGTCTACATATGTTTCCTGCCGACAACGACAATCACTTGGTTTTGGGGATGAGATTTTCATAGACTTCTATACAATTTAGTGGAGTCGCATTGTGCTGGAAGTTAGAGACGATTCAGGTCAAAGGCATTGGCTTCTCTTTTCAGATATCAAGTTGATGTTTGAAATCTCTTTTATCAGAACCGTTATATAATCTCCGCCCTTTTATCCCAACTACTCAAATTCTGATTCAAACTCTGATCTCTGTTGAATTGCTTTTGAGTTAAACACTTCAGCAATGTCTGTATTGACGTACTGATTAAAAAAAGGGATGTTTCAGCTAACCCTAACTCATATGGAATGTGTGTTCTTTTTTGTCATGGACTTCTTTAGTGGAGTCGCTTTATGCTGGAAATTAGAGACGATGCAGGTCAAAGGCACCTTCACACTGGCTTAGATTTTCAGATATGTGATGAAGTTTGAAGTGTATCAAAGTCTATTGTATCAGTAATATATAACGCCTGCCCTTTTCAAATTCCCATTCAAACCCTGATCCATCTTTAAACTGTTGAAGTGCTTTTTAAAACAGTTGAGTTAAACAATTCAACAATGGCTGGATTGACGTACTTCGTGGTTAGAGCAAAAGAAGAGCTACTCCTGGAAAAATTATAAAAGGACTCAGAATCTGAAAAAGCTGAACCTTCTAGCAGAACTGGGAGTTAGCAGAATGTTATTTGGGTTTTATTTTGCATTAACAGAGGCGCACAAATAAACAATTCTTCAAAAAAGGGATTTCAGCTAACCCTGAGTAATATGGAATTTGTGCTCTGTTCTTTCATAGACGTCTTTAGTGGAGTCGCTTTATGCTGGAAGTTAGAGACGATGCAGGTCAAAGGCACCTTCACTGTTGCTTTTCTAATATGAAGTTTGCCTTTTAAATATGAAATTACATCTGTCTTTTATAACCGTTATATAATCTCTGCTCTTTGTTTCAACTTTTCAAGTTCCAATTTAAACTCTGACCTCTTTTCCAAGTGAAGAGCTTTTTAAAAGAGTTGAGTTCAACACTTCAACAGCGGCTGCATGGACGCACTGCAGGGTTAGAGCAAAAGAAGAGCTGCTCCTGCAAAAGATAAGGAAATGACTCAGAATCAGAAACTCATTTGTATAAGTTTAAACAAAGCTCTAGAAAAGAGGACCTTTTCAGCACAAACAGGAGTTAGAACGACTTTATTTGGATTCCTTTTTGCACTCAATGTTGGATGCACAAACAATCATTCAAGTAAGGGATATTTCAGCTGACCCCGACCCTGCGTTTTACAAAACGTTGTAGTGTAGAAATTGGCTTTCATTGGTGATGCAGATTTTAGTCCCGTGGAGTCACAGTCTTCTTTGTGAAACATTGGCAAAGGCATTTCCACCTTTAGAGGATGTTCAGGATAATTGGAACAACAAGTATTATCACTGACATTTCAGCAAAAGGACTGCAGATAAAAGGCAAAAGTAAAAACAGTAGACTTATCAATCAAATGAAAGTGCGTAGTAGAACATCTATTGTTTTGACATTTTACATCCTAAAGTATTTAAGGAGCCAGTGGTTGTGCAAACAGTGTGTCTGTATCGGTGTTGTGTGTTTGTCGACCAAGGTTTATTAAGTTCAAACCTTTCTGCCTTCAGACGGAGACGGGGAAGTTGCAGTCGAGATGAAGGCGGGTCTTCTCCGCTCTTCCACCTTCCTGCAGACTTCTTCCACCCGGCTGCTGCCGCTCATCCGGGCAGTCCCGGGCACAGCGTGGGCCCCGGAGACCGAGGACCCTCCAGGCTGCCCTCCCCGGCCTCCTGGGCGTCCCTCCGCTCACCCGGAGCCAACAGCAGGCCTCTAAGCTCTCAGGTATTATGGACGGATGAACGGATGGATGGATGGATGAATGGATGGATAGACCGGACCTGTGAGACATGTGTTAACCGATAAATGAACCAGAGAGAACCCGAGTTATCAGGGATGAAAAATAATTCAGGCAGATTGGATTTGCCAGATGATGTATAAGACAGATGATAGTACAATCAGAATGAGATGCTGTATGTGAAATGGGGCACCCCTATAAACTTTCCAAAGCTCAAGAGAGGCCCAGACACGAAACACAACTCCAATTCATCTTACTAACACATCTGGAACTGCAGAGAGTTCATGTATAACCCAAAAGCTACAACTCCACAAACCCAACCCTCACTAAATGATCACAAAAACATAATTTAATCGGTCAAGGGATTTGCAAAAGGACGTACAATTTAGAAAGAGATGTGAACCCAAACCCAGGGATCATGAAGATACAGTGACATGCTTTAAACACACCATATGTGATAGTCGTTCGGTCAAATTCCATTCATGTATAAACAAACAGTTAAAAGAACAAGTTAAACCATAAAACAGATCGGCGATATATAGTAATATATAATAGTATAAGGACCCACACATTAAAGAGAAATTGTTAAGAATATATCTTACTAACACGTCTAGAAAGAGAGAGAGATCTTGCATCATACGGGAACATCTACAACAACAAACCCCACCTTAGATACTAAACTAACCCTGACCACCAAATGGTAGGATTGGGATTTTCCAAACTGTGTAGTGAAGAAAGAGCTCGTGAACATTAACAGGGAGGCTGTGGCTCAGTGGGTTAGTGCGCTGATCTTCAGGATCAATCCCCACTGCAGTCAGCGTGTCGTTGCGTCTCTGGGCAAGTCACGCCAATCGTCCATAGTATTGAACGTATGTAAGTAAGTGAGGATGAAAGCCTGTAATAGGTGACATGTAATCCAGGGGTCTTCAGGATACAGAACATGCCTTAAATGCATCAAAGGTCTTTCAATCAAAACCAGAACCAAACACAGAGCTTGGCGGCGTCCGGTGCCGTCATTGCAGTCGCAGTAAATCTTTCAGGGTTACTTCACTGGAGCAGAGTCATCCACAGAGGACTCACAGCGGTTAAACTGGTGATTACAGACTGATGGAAATCACCGTTCTAGATCAAAACATGTGTTCTCTCCCTGCTGCCAAAACCCTTCTTTTATTCCAATTGATTCGGGACTAAGTTGTGATTTCAAACCGCCTATTTGAATATGGCCTTATTGTATGAAACCCCAACAATATGGTAGTTATACCCGATCGTTACCCTAGCCCCGGGGTCCCAAACATTTTTCCCTGAGGGCCACACACAGAAAAACAAACAACTGGCGGGGCCCCTCACTAGAGCTGAGGTATATTGCCTCACAGGTTAAGTTATAAGTTAGCAAAATCAATCAAATGTAGGTTCATGATGCCTGATGCTTTACAGACTACATCCCAGCTCCCCACAGGGTTTCATTTATTAAGTTGGGAGCTCATCCCTTAAAACAGGAGCCTCAGAATGCATATGATAAGAGGAAATCTGAAGGGTCTATTTCAAGCTTCTTATTCAAACAACTTTACAGAACAAGCTTGAAAGTATTCGTCTCAACTTAGATTTGTTGGAAGAGGTTCTTTATCGACTGAATTTATTTGAAAGGTGGACTTATGAACACATGAGTAGTACTGTGCACCACCTGTTTACATAAGTATTTAAGAAGTACAATATAAGACAAGCACAAGTTTAATTTGGGGGCCATATTCCATTAGACGAATGGGGCTGCATTTGACCCCCTGGCTGTAGTTTGGACACCCCTGCCCTAGCCTATGTTTTAAAGAAAGGATTTGAACGTCTGAATGAAAGTTGTAATGGCATCAAACCAATGACCTGTTGAGTGTTTCCCATGAAGACTCTTTAGAAAACGGCCATAGGAATTGCAACCTTAAAGCTGAAAGTCAAACCTGGATTTTGAGCACCTGACACCCCTACAAATGCAACATCCAGTTACGTGTTGTGTGAAACACTGCACACACACACACACACACACACACACACACACACACACACACACACACACCTCTCCCCATTGATGTTCCTTTGTGTGCAACTCCTGATAAATTTTGTAGTTATAAATAAAAGGTAATGATCTCATTCCGCATTGAATCCAACACCTCCCCTGCGTTGGCTTCTGCATGAAACGGAACCAGGATGAAAAAAAAAAGGCACTTATTTTAGTTCTTGCCACCGTGTAACCATGGAGACGGGTTTCTCTTTCTTTGCCCCCTCTACCTGTTTGGTTTGTTTCGCTCGTGCCTGAGTGCCTCTGTGATCCTGGGCTGCAACAGCAAAGCTCTGCGGCGCTCGGTTAATTAGCCCGGCCGGCCCTGAGTCTGAGACCGGCGCTGTGCAGACTCCTCACATTCTCTCCTGTCCCTTTATCTCTCTACGTCTCTCTCTGGTGTCTCTCTACGCCCCTCTCTTCTCACTGTCTGTCCTCTATCTTTTCTGTTATATTTCTGCCAATCCCTCCATGTCTCCTTTGTTATAATCCCTAATTTTCCTTTGAGAGCATGGCAGTAACAGTGCTGGGATATATGAAGAACGACTTTACGCCTTTGAGCCCATCTATCATTTAACAATCAAACACATGGTGTGTGACACATTGATAGAAGGGGTGCACCAATCAGGACCAACTTCAAACCATACCTGGACATTTTGGTTTTTCTATTATCTTTCATTTGTCTTCAATGGTGCTTATACAAAATTATTCAAAAGCAGGTCGTTTATGCTCAGCCCTTCTTGTGTAATAAGTTAGAACTAACCAGAAACATTGTGGTTGAGCAAAGGGATGAATAAGATGATTGCAAATTTGCGTTTTTGACTCACAACAAGTTCAACTTTGTCCATCACCATCAAAGCAGCAGCTTCAACCGACAGCAAAGATGTGTGTGTGTCGACACAGCTGTCAGCACGGACATGCCGTTGGCAGGCAATTCACTTGGCAACGGTGATGATGTATGAATCAAGATTCATCTTTTTAAATTGCCTTTATTTCAACTCAAATGTCCTCAGTAAAATTAGAACAGTTATGACATATCCACCATGTTGAAAACAGTCGTGCCAACACCAATCACTGCCCACAGGCTGCAGCACAATCCTGGTTCAATCATTTAGTTTAAACCTAATCTGATATAAAAATGTCCTGTGGTACAAACCAGCGTTAATCTTTCGGCTGGAAAAGTCTAATTGCTTCCTTTCTTTTACCAAATTCTTCCTCTGTGTGCAGCACCCGTCCCGCAGTGACTCCTCCCTGGCCACGGGCAGTTCAGAGGGCAGCCTGCAGACCACTCTGGAGGAAGGGCTCAGCTTCAGCGTGTCCCCACCTCGAGGTCTTGACCTCCCCATGCCTCTCCTTTCCCCCCTCCCCAGCCATCCCCAGGAACCGGCCTCAGGAGACCACCCTCTGCTAAAGAGACGCAGTACTACTTTTACCCTCCAGGCCACCAGGGGTCATCAGAGGAGCCAGAGCAGCTGCGGGGGGGGCAGCACCAGCCCAGGCTGCCCACGCCAGGACTCCATGGACCCTTCAGACGAGGACGTCGGCACGGGGACGGGGGGGGATGTCTGTCGGCAGACCCTGAACAGCGAACACTTGTCAGAAACGCTGAACAGTCTTTCACTGACGTCGCTGCTCAGCCCGAGCTCTCTGGCACCCCCGCTGGTGAAGAAGTGTAACAGCACGGGCTCACTGGACCAAACCAATGTACCCGCCAGGAGTAAAGATGGCCGCCACCTCTGTGGCATAGACTCACACGGTTACCTGTCCAACCCCTGGACGGAGGGGAGGGCGACAGGTGAGGAGGAGGATATCACAGACTTCAGCGGGAAATCCACAGACACAAGCTCCAGGAAAAACAGATGAAACATTTGTGGCCTCCCTGCAGTGGAACGCGTTAACCATTCGCATTTGTGGACCGTGAACCGAACAGGAAGTCACTTTTAACACATGTCCTGTGAACCCGATTCTGAAACCCTCTCGTGTCTTTGAACCGTCTGTTCTCTCCCGTTCCTCTCCCGGATCTGTCTGCTTGGGGGTTAGTCACTTCTCAAAAGATCACGATTGCTTCTGAGTTTGAAATCCTTCTCTTTTCTACAGGATATCGTTGCTTTATGAAAGGACTGCTAAACAATAATGGCAAGGGTCTTTTAGCATGACCAGGATTCAGCCTTTGGCAGATCTGGGTTTTACAATTTGAGAAAGCTACAGACAGGCATGATAATTAAAGTGATTGATGAACTTTACTAAAGTGATGATATTTATAAAGTGTACTGCTTCGAAACAAACATTTGAAAGACATACATAGCTAGACCCAACGTGCCGTCAACCTCAGTGTTGTCACGGTTGGACAGATGGCAAACTCTGAAGCTTCTTTTGAGGAAGACCTGAACTTTGTACAGTTTGATTTTGTAATATCCATCGCTAACAGTAGCATCGACCGACCTTTTTTCCTCTCAAGCAGGTGGGTAACTGAGAAATGAAAGCTTGTTTATTGTACTGTGTCCTTTTTTCAACTTCAATGTTTTGAAGTTGTGCGAATGTAGACGCGTCTGTCTCTGTCTGTGAGCAAGGAGCTCGGCTAAAGTCTGATGAGCGGCAAAGGGCCTCTTTTAATAGAAGGCTGGATATGTGACTGCTGCTGAGAATACATGTGGGTCAGTGGAAGCGTTGGCCACTTTCAGAGTGGACTCTTTGTGTTTTCTACATACCCATGAAAGGGCTAAAATGTATTGAGTGCAGACCTGGGCAAAAAAAAAACACACAAAGGGTCTGAACCCCAGACTCTTCTCATGAGTGTTATATATACAGTATGTAAGAGACATGTGTCCCTGAAAAGAAAGGTGTTGGTTGGATTCCTCCAAAATGAAATTAGGTTATCATACCCACCTCTTGAAAAGACTTCCCCCACATATTAAGCATCTACTGACATGGTAAATGTGAAGTAGGGATTCCCACAGATGAAATAGACTTCACAAGGCAGGGGGTAAAACATTCGTCGTGTGAATAAAACATGGGTCTGATGTCATTTAGTTTTCCTCGAGTTCTCCCAAGTTGTTCCTCTGTGCAACATACCAACAGTGTCTTCAGGCAGTGATGGATAACCAACAGTACGTATCTTAGATGTTTAACTGAGGGATTTAAAACTCAATGCTTCTCAGGAAAGAGTCAAAGATCCTATTGGCTTTGAGAATACTCATTAGTCATTGGTATGTCAATCATGTTTAACCCTGATCAGTAGCGGTAGGGATGGCATTTTTCGTCCGTCAACTGCTTCCGTCTAGCAAATTCAGTATTGAGAGCCCTAGTGGAGATACTTTGGGGTCCAGTAAATAAACCTTAACAACCTTTAATGTCCCCTTGACTTCAATTAACTCCAGAACAGGTCAAAGATCTCATTTCCATTCAACTATCTCGACATCACTGATTGTCACAAAACCTTTCATAGAAGTCCATAGTCCCCTAAATATGAATTGGAACAGATCTGAGACCCCTTCATGTGTCCTCGGGCAATATTTTAATGGAAACATACATGCGAAACACATGGCTATTGTGGTTATGTTAGCATTAGCATTTACCTCAAAGCCCCACTGTGTTTATCTACAGCCTCACAGAGCTGCTAGCAAGGCTGTAGCCTGCCGTGACCCTTTGTGAAACCTTCCCCCCCAGACCAGCTTCCTGAGCATTGGTACTACAAAAAAGAAAGGTTGTCTCATCCCAGATCAAACGGAACCAGTATTTTATGCAAGGTTCGGAGCTTCGGACAAATTACAGGAAGTTATGGAAGACCAGAATCAATTGTAAAGTAGGGGAGAGAAAAAGAGAGTTAGGAGTTAGCTTGATAGCATTAGTCTGCACCTATTACCGCTCTATTTTTTGGGTTTGCATCAAAAGACACCAACACTATTTTTAAAAAAAACAGAGAGTTAACATTAAATGTGCTGGTCTGTTGGACCAGTCTGTTGGACCAGTCTGGAGAAGCAGTCTGGAGAACTGAATGACATCAAACTGCCTTTCTGTCGTTGTTCAGTAGCACAGAATCCACTGGAGCTGCTGAACATGTGTGTGTGAAGCACTGGGTGTGAGTGTGGTAGGTTTAGTGTACCGTCAGATTTCCAGGGATCCAGAAGATCAGATGGTTGCTGCATTTAACCCAAATGATTATTGACTCAGGTCTGCTTGAGTGTAGCAAGATATTAGGAAAATACCCCAAACTATGGCAAGGATCTGGTGTGCCATGTGACTTGTTTCCAGACATTTTGACCCATTATATAATATAGGTGTGTCATGAAAATCCAGAGCAGGTAGACCTCAGGTGGACAACATATTGAAGCACATGCATACAGCAACAAATACACAAAGATGTCATACCCTGCAGGATGTTTCTGTAGTGGTTTGAGATGAGACAGTCTTCATCTCTTCCTCTACTTCGTCTTCATTGTTGTCCTAATTACATTATCTCCCGTCCACAGGGAAGCCGGAGAATAAAATGAATATTGATTCCCCCTCTATTCGAGATATGCAATATGCTAAAGTAGATGTACAGTTAGATGTATGAGATGGTATAGCTATAGCCAATATGGTGAGAGGAGATTATATTTATGAATTCATGTATTAGAATTTAAATATCAGATCGGGATCCAAAGGCCACTGAAAGGGTGATGATGTATTCATGTATTCAAGAGTGTGTATGTTTTCTCTTTCCCCCTCATGTTCCCAACCTGATTTCCTTTCTCCAAAAATGCATGTGGGTTTTATTTTCTGTTTTCTTAAATGTCATTCTAGTGTCATATAAAAGTGAAATAGCTTTTCAACCTCGGTCTCCTGGAGTTTCTCTTTGAAACGGCTTTTTATTTTACCTTTTGTTCTGTTCTCACAGAATTGTATCAAAGTTTTGTGTTTCAGTTTCTTCTGCGAAAAAACTGAGACCCAAAGCTTCGTGTTGGGTCTCAGTTTCTTCTTCACTCAAGATTCAAGAAGCTTTATTTATCCCGAGGGAAATTGCTGTGCAACAGTTGCAGGACAAAGTGGGAAAGTAATACAAAGTGAGGTAAAATCAAACTAACATAAATAAACCAAGTAAATAAAACCAATACAAAGACAGTTAATACGTGGGTGTATACAATATACAACAATACACACTGTGCAATGTAGCAGCATATAGAACATCAAATCAGTATAACCTAAATAAAGTGAAGCAGAGGAATTGGATAAGGTGATGTTGGCCTCAGGACGCAGTGTCTCCACTGTCCCTCTGACCTGAGGTAGATCATTTAAACAGTCTGATGGCCACAGGAAGGAAGGACTTCCTCTGGCGTTCTGTCTCACACCGAGGGGGAATGAGTCTGTTGCTGAAGGTGCTTCTGTACGAGGTTAGCACCTGGTGGAGAGGGTGAGCGTTGTTGTCCAGGATACTGTGCAGTTTACTCAGCATCCTTCTCTCAGACACCACCAACAAAGGGTCCAGTTGGACCCCCAGGACAAAGCCAGCTTCAAAGTTCAAAATCTTTATTTTTCTAAACAAGGGGTGTCTGTTGCGCAATAGCTCAACGATAAATATCTGAGATATTTACTTAAGGTAAATCGAACTGATCCCAATGAATACTTAAAACGTACAATTTAACAATTAAGCATCATGTGTTTTTGCCTCGAAGCGCGTAGGTGTTTCATTATTTCCACAGTTCCTTTCTACAGCCTTTTATTCCTGTCCCTTGAAGCAGCATAGAGCTTGGCCCTCATTTACCTGCCATCCATACGCCTTCCCTTATACAGCCGACAACGCCGCTGGAAAAGAAGAGCACACACCATTCAGACAAGTAGTCCTAAAAACAATCTAGAACTCACCTGTTAAGCCATCTTGTCTTCTTTGTGTTGAACCTTGTTGTTTCTGTTCTTGAAGAGAACACACTGGCTGCACCACTGCAACACACACAGCAGTGAGTGGTTTAGATTTAGAGGTTCATTCTTGTAAAACGTTTCTTAGAACAAGGAGTATTACAGTTGTCTTCTTTTGCCTTTGTGTGCTTGGTTGTATCCAGAAGATTTGTCAAGTTCTTTTGAAACAGATTCACATTATCATGGCTGATCTTGACAGTCCTGGCCCTCATGCACTCAGACAAAGGGTTGTTTAAAGGTTCGTCGAACGGACTAAAGGTTCACTTTATCACTTCCGCTTCTAATGATCACAGCTTCAGTCGGCCTCCAACACTTTTAAGCTAAGCAGCGAAAAGAAAGAGTCATGTTCTGCGTCTTTTTTCAGTTTGATTTTGCAAACTTTTCCCCCCGTGTTCTGTCTCTTTCTCCTTCCTGTCTTTGTGCTTTTCCCACTCTGCCCCGCCCTCATTCTTTCTTGTGTTTCTGCTTCCCTGTCCAGCTGTGTCTGGGCCATACGATTAGTTCTGCTTGTTTTCCAGTCTTTGTCTTTTGTTAGTCTTTAGAGTTCCTTGAAGGTTTTTCTGGGTCCTCCATTTGGGTCCACGCTGCTCATCTTTTCCCTGACAGGAAGTCAGAACATATGCAGAATCCCCGAAATACTGACAGTCGGCCCGAGAGGCTAATTGTTGTCCGACTAATAGCTGATGTTTTCTGAGATGTATTCCCATAAATCAGTGAGAAATGACCTCAGTCATTCTCTTTTGCTTATTATTATCCTTCCCTATTTAACCCCCACCCGATCCCTCCATCCATCCTCAGTTATACTCAGATCCACATTAAGCGCCTCCACACTTCCCTCTGATGCCCCTCGCTCCCTTTCATCTCTTATTTCCCTCTCTGATCTCGCCCAGGCCTCGGCCATTACGGTGCGTATCTGCCAACTCAGAAAGAAATGTCATTAGCGGAATATATTTGACACAGCTTTGCTATCACATAAATCCCCCAAAGAAATTATTTCCAGCTCTATTTTCTGCTCACTGGATAACAACGCAGTAAAACCCTTCTTATTACTCCTCCAGGAGGCATATGGCACCAACAAGGAATGGAGTATGGAGCATATTATACTCCACATCTGCGGACCAAGGGATGCATTAACACCTATAGAGTTTCTATCTTTGAGAATACATTTACATCTGTGAGCGTGGCTGGATTAACACAGTAGGCCGTCCTTGGGCAGATGTGAGCTGTCGTCCCCTCCCTCAATTCTCTTTGCATTGTGTATATTCCCTGCCGCCTTCAGGTACCCATCGAGTGCGGTATTAATTACATTTTGCCGAACTCGTACACTCTGATCACGCAGACGGTGTTGCAGTGTTTCAGGTTATCAGGTCAGAGCCAGATCACCACACATCTTAAGGCGAATATAAGCGGGATGGACGGTAAATGTACCATATCTGATCTGAAATGTGGTGTTCATGTGTAAGGGTGAAGTAGGGTTGGCTGGGGTTTAGAAGGTAGATGGTCGTCCTCCAATCCAAAGGTGGGTGGTTTGATCCCCGGCCCTTGTCCTTGGGCAGGATGATGTTGAATGTGTGGTCTCTCTTAGGTAGTGGCACCTTATGTGAGTGGGTGTGAATGTTGACTATCTGTAAAGGCTCTTTGAGGAGCTGCAAAGACTTGAAAAGGGCTGTATGAAATGCATTTATCACTCAGCCAATATGCAGGAGTCTGACCGTGCAGTGCACCATGAATGAAAGTGAGCATTGGAAACTGGAGTCACTAGAAACATGAGTGTCTGTTCCAAACTTCAGGACGATCCAACCGGCAGTCTGAAAAGAAAGCAGCAGAGAGATCATACTTGCCCTCCCTTGAGCCATACTGCTAGCATGGATAAAACCATCACCCACCAGTTATGTGGTGTAAGGAAATCCATTAGAGAAGTTTATTACCAGTCGTTTGAACCACAGCTGGCGTCCGGTGCCAACGCTAATCTACTCAGGAACGACGATTGTTCTTCGGTGTTTCCGCTGTGTTGGAGAAACAGAGTTCTGCTTTGAGGTGCAGAAACTTTTCGTGGCTTAGTGTTTAAACTTCATTTCAAAGTTAGCAGATAAGTGCTTCTGGAATAAGCCTGCAGTCTGTAAAGCTTATGAAGTTATAATGGTACTGTGAAACATTCACACAAATGGAACTGCGTCACTCTACAATATCGGTTTGAGAAGGAAACTGCCGTGTGAGTATTTATGTTTGAGTGTGTTCTGGAGTAACAGGTGAGGCAGCATGTGATCAAACAGCAGGCTCACCTGGGTGTCCAAACTCATTAATCCGCCTGTAATGAGAGTCTAATAACAGTAATGTGATCAGGGCGATACCCTCAGGGTGAGACCCTCAGGCCGACCTGTCATCTGTTAATGGAGAGGAGTGGTTTAGTTGATGGATGAATGTATAAATAGAAGGATGTGAACAGGGATAGCTGTCCCCTTCATCAGTAGTGTGTGCACACAAACATCTGGACCAATAATATTCATACAAATATCAATTGATATGAAACCAAAACGACCAACATGTTGCTGTAATGAATGCACAAGAAGAAGAAACAGATCTGTTCATATTGCACCGCCTGATTGTCCTTTCATCCCTCCTGATTTGCAACACTGATTTTAGTAGATTATACATCGTTGGAACATCTTTAATATAACATTTGGCCACAACCATCGAGTCATCCCTCTCAAAGTTTGAGCTCTAGAGAAGCCTCGAGGGCTGTGACACTGACGGTGGGAGATGAAAAATCCCACCAGATGTTGCAGGTTGGCAGATGGTGAACAGCTGTGAGGCCTTCAACGTATCATCTCAGTGTGTGTGTGTGTGTGTGTGTGTGTGTGTGTGTGTGTGTGTGTGTGTGTGTGTGTGTGTGTGTGTGTGTGTGTGTGTGTGTGTGTGTGTGTGTGTGTGTGTGTGTGTGTGTGTGTGTGTGTGTGTGTGTGTGTGTGTGTGCACAAAGGCTGGTCTAATTATGAGAGCAACCAGTGTGGCCATAGCTTGCTAGACAGCTTGACTTTGCTAGCTAGCTATTTCTGATAGGTAGCTAACGTAAGCGAGCTAACCAATTAAAGAGTAAGGGGACATTAGCTAGCTTAAAGAGTAGATAACTAACATGTGCTGGCTAGTTTGTTAGCTAGATAGCTAATGTTTGCCAGTTTAATAGCATACTGAAAGGTTAGAATTCAGCTTTCGTTTGTTGTTTTTTACTTTTCAACACTGTGGACCCATGCCTTCCCTTCTGGCAGTGGGAAAAAACTGCTGACGAGCTTTAGCACGGGGTCCGAGTGGCCGCTGTGCCTCTGTACTTTGATAGTTTGTTATAGCAGAGCCATTTAATGTGAGGATGTGGTACTGTAGAGCCATTGGCCCAGTGTTGCTGTGACTGATCCCAATATAAGTCATTGTTCACTATGCATCCCGTGCAAAATGACTGGGGAACTATAGGGAAGACGGCCCTGTCAGGAGAGCCCGCCTGCAGCGAGCCTCCTGATGGGATATTTGATAAGGAAATGTTCGAACAGCTGCTGTCACCTTAAATGTTAAACGCCACACAGAACGAGTGTCAAGAGATCTGACGCGAACATAACCGTCCCTCCTCGCTGACTCCACTTATAGACTCGAGTCACAGAGACACTTCATTGCCTTGAAAGCCTCCTAACAATATTTGTTCCTCTGTAGAATAATAAAATAGAGAATCGGCCCACCAGATCATTTGTTCTCATCATGCTCGGATCCAACCATCTGCGACTTCTTCGCTCCAAATGCATCTTGGAACATAGTGTGTAAAGAACAGGTGGTTTATTAATCAGAATATAAGCATTTATTTGAAAAATCCTCCTGTGTCAATTTGAGAGGTAGCAACAGGGTCAGCAGGGTCAAATGCTTCGTCGAGATTCTAAGAACTCTATTTTGTCATGGTGCAGTTTGACTGAACACACACACACACACACACACACCCTTGACAAACCATGTGTGACCACTTGATAGAATTTATAGTGCAATAACAAGATAAGAGCTCTCTCAATTTAATTTGGATTCCCATTTAAAAACGTAATTAGGCCACAGAGAGTGAACCGGTGGGACGCAGACAGACAATTAATCAAAGGGACGGCTACACGCGTGTTTCCTTTCTGTCTGTGCCGTGCCGCACAATAAGAGGCCCCGGGGGGCAGGGAAAAGGGTGGGGGGGGGGGGGCTGTCGAGCACAACATGCAATTACCTCCGCTATCTCCGGCTCAGGCTTAACGTAAAGCTCACACACCGACGCTGCATCCAGCACAGAGCAGGGCGACACAATGGGGGGGGGGATGTTCATGGAGATGAGCCGTGTGGAGGTGGCAAACGTGTGCTGGCACATCAGAGTCTGCAGCACGAGGGCGTGGAGACAATGGAAGAGCGATGGCCTCTGTGTTGGTGCTGATAGAGACATATGGACATACTGCATGAGCACTGTCAATCAAGAGTTTAGTACAAAGTAATTAACGCACTCTCAACTGATTGAAGTGATCCGAAAAGGAACGTTGTTCGTGTTTCCCGCCTTTAGGATCTGATTCTCTGCTTGTCAACAACACGCCAACGTTATCCTGGGCGGATGCATTTAACACACAAGGTGTTGGATCTAAATATCATTCGACGAGGCAGTTGATCAATCCACCGTCCTGTCCCTTTAAGTAGCTGTTGCTAGGTCAGACAAACTTGACATAAAGAAACTTGGTGACGCAGGTTTGGTTTGTGGGCGTTTGGGAAACTGGCCTTAAGGCAGCAAGAAGTGTAGTATGCAATTGAGCGGGATATTTTCAATGACTTTTACTCAGGTTATTTAGTTGGAATGCAAAACGTCCAAGATATAGATGGAGAAAATATGAGCAAAGAAACGTTAGCTTGGATCTTTTCTGGGTTAGGATAATTCCTGTCATTTTACCAATCCATCTGTCCAGTTCCTCATTTCTTTACGTTACTAAAGAACTGAGGAACTGGGAGGGAGGTAAACTGGTTATCAGACATAAGGCTTACTCATATCCAGCTAGTTAAAACTTGCTTGAACATATGTAGACTCAAATGCATGATGACAAATCACTCTTAAAGAGGTCAAATTGGGCAAATGCATGAAATACAAGAATCCGTAGCGTGGCTTTAGGTACAAACTAAATGAAGTTCTTGGCTTTAGAAATCAGGATTAAGGGAAAGACTTAAGGAGACACAGGTGGCAACAATCAAGGGTGGGGCTGACAATCACACTGGCGGGAAAACCCACAATGGCAGGAAGTCAAGGGGCTCTGAAACGAGATTGAAAGGAAAGTACGAGAGTGCATGACGAGACTAGACATGAGTGACATACTCAGACATAGATGACTAAATCTATAAACTCCATCTGAAATAATAAGATAAACCTGATTATTCAAAAAACTAAACTAACAGATTTAGTCTTACAGGAAGGAGGGTTTTAACTTAAGGGTTCTCAACTTGCTCAAATGTTTGTGGAGCAGAGAGAGAATAAGACTTTAGTTTACGGGCCTCTTGCATTGCATTGATTTCATTTGGTGCAAAAGTTTGCCGTCAAATACTAATCATATGCAAATATTACTCATATTTAATGCCAGGGAGACTGTATATGAACGCCTGTGTGTGCTTCTGCATGCCTGCCTGTGCACATCAGAGTGATTGAGGGCTGAGGGCATGACCGTGTGAGTCCTATCACATAATTTGTAATTCCAGCTAAACTGTAATTCCCTGGCTAAATGGCTTGGCAGGGGAGTAAGAGGCGGAGGAGGTGGAGAGCGCTGGTTGGTCGGGGGTGCAATAACCTAGATGCCTTCATACTGAATGGACAAAAGCATCAGTCTTGGGAGTCCAGCCCAGTCGGGTTAAATGAGAAAGAGGATAACTAGGTTGGTCTCCCGTTTGGCCTCCCCTCCCATTTACATGATAATGACTCCCCCATAAACCCCCATGACAACATCTTGACATCCCTGTCGCTTTTGCTTCCTTACACTAAATGCTTATGTATTCCTGTGTGTGTGTGTGTGTGTGTGTGTGTGTGTGTGTGTGTGTGTGTGTGTGAGGAGGAAGCATTTAGACAGACATTACAATGCAATCATGATTTGTCCCGGTCACATGATGAGCATATCCTCCCCCCAGACTGCCAATCATGTCTCAGCCACTCTTCCTGGACCTTAAACAGTCTGCTTGTCTGCTCTAACGTACAATACAATAGTTAGCATGTATGGCTAACTAGCTTACCACCCACTTGGCATTCCTTTCAGAGCCAATGAGCATTTATTTATCTATCTAGGTTATTATATGGGATTAGAGGTCACCGTCTAAGTAAGCATCTCGTGTGTCATACTGATATAACAACAGTCATGTCTTCCTCATATAGCCCAGAAGAGCTAACCAGCTCCCCAGATATAGCAACCGTAAAGGAAGCAGCAGTGAGGTAATGTTCGACTGCAGGAACTACGAATGAATGACTCCAATGAAATGTATGTTCTCACAGCTAAACGAACACCATGATTTTTGTGCTGTAGTTATTATTGTCAATGAGTGTCAGTGGCTTCAAAGCCCCTATTATTCAGGAGGTCAGATATCTTTCCTTTTGTCTGTGAACATCAGTCTATGGTCTTTGTAGTGCAGTGCTAATCAAGCTCTGCAATCAGACAACATCTTCAGTCGGTAATAGTATAGCAGTATAATAATGAGCTTGATACATAGACCTACATTATATATTGACGTGACACGGACTGACCTGAAAGACATTACCATATGCTGCTGCTGCCTCCTAATGAAGAGGTGCCCAGCAACAACACTTTTCAAGGACACCGTATGATTGGAATTACATGAGCGTAGTTAAGTCTTTATAAAGACGTGACACAGCCAAATAAAAGCAGCACCTTGAGGGGAACTGTTCGACAGTTAAACTCTTTCTGTTCCTTCAGGTTGACTGGTTCATTAGACTGTTACACAACCAGCACAATAAAACACGTGTGCACCTTTGCTCCGTGTTGCTGTGTAAAGGGAAAAGCCTTTAACTGCATCTGATCAACGACTTCTACAGACGTGTGGAGAGTCAAGGGGCGGATCGTTGGGGTTATTTCCATCTCCTTTTCTTGTGTCTCTTGTCATTTACTGGACAAACCCTTCTACTTCATCTAAGGACATGATACCATTGCCTTTCATTGATGACTGTAGTTCAGTTACATCTTTTGGTTTCAGGTCCTTCAAGGTCATTGTTCTGGTGTCATGTGGTTGGAATAACTACCACTGTGGACTCATTAACTTTCCCCCGGTGGACTTATTGATCAGCAACTGTCAGAGCTAAATGGTCTCCTGCTGCCTGTGAAACTGACAGATTAGGACTGATGGATAAAGCCATTCTCTAGACTTTTTATTCATGTGCTGTGTCCAAGAACAATACCTCAGATTTTTGCAAACTTCAGTAGCTTCAAGTCAGGTTTTATGTCAGTAATTGTTAATTCCAAGATGACTATTGTGCCCACTGTAACGACAGCTAACAATAGCTAACAGTAGGACAAGATGTGTTGTACCGCGTACAAAAGGCTGTGGGTATCAATCACTGTCCTGTCCTTGGTTACAAATCTTGAGCTGCAAAGGCTGAGCTGTTATTCCTCTAAAACACGTTTAATTAACACTTCTAGGTTGTTGTATACAAGTAAAACATGTCACCTCATCCACAGTCCTCCATGTTTCTTTGGTGAGCGATATTTCACAGATTGAACTCGGAGAGGGCAACACATAGGTGTATCTGTTGTTGAGCCACTAATTAGCTGCAGTGCTTTGCTCCGACCTATCCCACAGAAGCATATCCACTTAAGTCCAGCACCGGAGTCTGCACGCTTTTTTTTTTTGGCAGGTGAAAAGGGGGCAGACGGGAACGCTATCAAACTCTCGACCTCTGCATCTGCCACATCAGCTTGTTAATTAACAGCAAACATCTGCTGGCCGGAGAGAAAGAGGGGATTAACCCAGAGATCTGGAGCCCTCAACGGCAGAGTCCTTGACTGAACTGTGCAGTATCGAGTGGACGGGGGTAAGGACAGTAACATGGAGAAAGATAAAGCTGTCCAACAATACACTGAGCACTTGATTGGTGGTCCACAAAGATAAGAGTACCTAGTATAGATTGTATCTTGGAAGTTGACATTAAGACGTTTGATGGTCGATGACTAGCTTGAAGCCTTGAGATTGTCATTTGCCATCTTGGTGTTTGAGGGTGGAGTGAAGAACAAACAACCGATCAACATACAGCATGTTTCAGCCACCTAAATGTCACTCCACACTTTCCAGAATTTAAAACATCGTGGAAGACGTTCATTAAACCAAAATGAACCTCATGCCGTATTGAAGAAGCCTGGAAACTACCAGATGAGACCATAAAGTCATTGGGATATATTTACTAAGGTTATTAATTGAACTCGTTTTTCATAGACTTCTATACAATCTGACTATATTTGGAGTCAGTGGAGTCCACCACCTGTTGGATATTAGAAATGAATGCATTCTTTGGGCCCTTCCAATTGGCTTTACTTCAGACCCAGATGTTGTTGCCTGCTCCACCCAAAAAAAGGACCTCAAAAGCTCACTTCCTGACTGTTTTTTTGGTTGTTTTGTTTTATCCTTATGGAAACTAAAGATTACATTGCTACACAATGCAGGATTTAAATCCACATTGGCTTCAATATTCAGACCCAGAGAATGCTCCTTGGTTCAGACACATCCTGATGCCTAAATATCAAAGCATCATTGATGCGCTCCATAAGACAATTACCATTTCATTTTGTAATGCAGAGCGACCATCTGACAGCCCCGCTGAAAGAGCATTGATTGTGGGGAACACTGAGGAAGGCATGGAGAAATCATGGAGAGTAGGGCCGAGTTCAATCAGCTGCAGTTTGTGCTCAGACCACTGAACATGGTATTGTTGTATGAGGGTGGACAGCCTCTGTATCTGAACCAATCAGATCAGTGAACCATGACTTCACCCCCCCCCCCCGGCACCTTTACCTCTGTGTGAGATCAGCTTATTGACTCGCATACAATGGGTCTCCTCAGTATTCATTTCCACTGAAAAAGGACGCAGCTCTCATTGTTCACAGTGGCAGAATAAGAAAGCTGTCAGTCCGTGGAACTCATGGGTTTGACAGCCTCAGAATTGCAGATGATGTTCAGACCGGGGGAATAAGATTGTCAACTCGTCAAATTGTCAGCAGCTGCCAACAGCCAATCCAATCTCCCACATCGACCCGTGCCAATTCAATGTCCTGCTTAGCAAGTAGAACAAGATAGGTGGATTTACAGTCATTCAAGGAGCCCGTGCAATCCTTTATTGACAGTTCTACAACAAAAGTTAGTGATGCATGATTTGTTTTCCAACGGTGAGCCATGAGGATGCTTCTCTATGCAAAAGAATATGACGATTTTATCCAAAGCGACTTACAATAAGAAAACAGAGAATCAAACTCAGAACAACAAGGATAGGTCAGATATAATCACTTCAAGCATGTCTGTTAGAGCGACTGTGTTTAATTATACATTATTATTCTGTAATTCATTTAGGTCCTAATATGTTCTCTCTATTTATAACTTGAATTAAATTAAATAACCGGGACCAGATGTTATGTAAGGAAGGGGTGGGACTGAGCCTCGGAAATGGGGAATCGGGACGGAGTGTTTACCCCCCAATCGAGCAACAATAAACTCCATTGTTAAATGTTTAAACGTACAAAATTCAACATTCAGAGTTTAGATTTGAACGATGCGTTACTAAAAATTGAGCATGTCATCTGCATAAAGAAATGCTATGGTTGTTCTTGCATTTGTTTCTCTCACTCTGTAAGTTTCAGCTAGAGGCTCTATATTCAGAGCAAGATACAGCCTGAGTTATATATCTAAAGAGAGTGGGGGGGTGGACTAAAGGACAGAATGCTGGCTTCGGCTGAGGACATGTTCAACCCAAACAGAATGTAGGTGAGCCCTGAACTGACATCGTTGTAATTTTCGAGGGATTTCTCAATGAAATCATGTCCATGTGTGAAATGAATGTTGATGTTTGGGATGTAACCGTGGTGGGAAACTCTCTATAGGTCGAAATATTGAGCTGCATGGTGGGTGCTTAGGCCCTGTAACCAATTCACCAGCTCTTACAATGGTAGGACATTGTCATGGCACATTTTCATTCAATGTTTTAAAACTGTGCCACATAAACAGGGTTCCGCTTCTCGACTCACACGTGTACAAATAAAGCTCCGTATGCACTGATTTTCTTTTGCCTTCCGTTGGCAGATTTATTTTCCCTTTCCACAAGTTAAACAACCTCTTGTTTGAAGATATAGGTCCCTGGTCTCACCGCTTGGAGAGAGCAGTAGGATTGATGTAAACACATTTGGGGAGTAACCCAATGTTTTGACAAATGGTTGCATAAGAACCAACTCTCCCCAACTACCTCTGGTTTTTAGTGATTATTTTGTCTGTTTCCTGTATAAATACAAGAGGTTAGAAGCACTTGTCAACAAGTTGACTCATTTGTATGTTTGGATCAACCGTCCCAATCACAACTGCCCTGATTAGTAGCTTCAGAAAGCTGAGCATCATCCATCACGTCGTCGGGCAGGTTTTAGAATCGACTGAAATCCTGCAGCCACTTGACCACACATACAGTCTATGTATGGCTCCACCGGCCTCTATAGGGCCTGCAGTATATACCGAGGCTGATTGCTGAGTTGATGCAGCTGGGGGAGCAAGTGATTGGAGCAGATGGTCTCCGAAGAAGGTAAACGCTCAGAGAGAAAAGCGGAGGTCAGAGAAGACACGACACTTTTTATTTTATGTCTTTCAGATGAAACCAGGTGCAATTATATACACATGACCTGGAAATATGGATATTTTTACTGGAAAAACTAGACAAAATTGACCTGTTGACACTGTTTTCTGTTTGGGTTTTCAGATGTCAATTGATGCAAACCCAGTATTTCAAACAATTGAAAAATAAAACCCAAAGTAACGTCGTGGTTGGATGCAACAACGGGTAAGTTATGTGACAACAAACCCTACTGAAACTGGTGATACTCTTTTCTGATTGGGGCTTCAGGCGTCATGTGATTCTTCCACTGTATTTGAGGAGGCAGAATCCCAGAGAGATACTACAAAACCCAAAGTAGCTGCATGGCTGGGTGCATCAACCATCCCTTCATTTAGTTATTATTTTATCCTTAATATGATATTCAATAATCAGCAAATGTGTGGTGGTCCCACTTCCATTTATTTACCCCTTTAAGATGAAGGTGGTAATCTGTCCTCTGAGGAGGTTCCTCTTCCCTGCCTCCTTACAATAACAGTTCCTCATGGAAATAGAAATGAAAGGCACACAAACACACCCACACATGCAATGGGACACACACACACACACAGCACACACATGTAGTATATCACACTGGCACGCCGATATTCCTCCTCCCATTTCACCATATGGATGCAATTTACAACATATCATGAGAGCTGTAAGCCTCGGCCCACACTTCCCTCCCATTCTGCTCTGCTCTTCATTTCCCGACGCACAGATAGCCCCCTGAGAGCAAATACTGTATATGCAGAGGCTCCCACTATCTCCCCCCTGTCACGTTGATGGGCAATAATTTCCATCCACATTACATAACTCAGATAAACCTCTTAAAACCACCATGCCTCTCAGTGTGCAAATTGCTAATCCTACTGGAAGCCTGGCAGTTTAATTTTCAATAACAGTTAGTACTTTTAACAGTTTACCAATGGTGGACACTTTTATCCCGAGTGCCTTCGAGAGCTGCATATTAACACGCAGTTCATCTGCTGCCCTCGGCTTTCACAGCTGACGGGAACACAGTGGTAGCTGCCATCTTAACCAGCTTCAAAGGGAGGGAAGTTGTGCTGGTGACACTTTCTATAGACAAAGGAGAATCCCAGAAGCCTTGATTCAAAGGGGCCCTAATAAGCTCCTTTTCAGGTTCCTGTCAGTATGTAGAGTCTCTACTTTAAAGAGTCCTCTCCTGCTGATGTTCAGGTGTATATCAGTATGTAGAGTCTCTACTTTAAAGAGTCCTCTCCTGCTGATGTTCAGGTGTATATCAGTATGTAGCGTCTCTACTTTAAAGAGTCCTCTCCTGCTGATGTTCAGGTGTATATCAGTATGTAGTGTCTCTACTTTAAAGAGTCCTCTCCTGCTGATGTTCAGGTGTATATCAGTATGTAGAGTCTCTACTTTAAAGAGTCCTCTCCTGCTGATGTTCAGGTGTATATCAGTATGTAGTGTCTCTACTTTAAAGAGTCCTCTCCTGCTGATGTTCAGGTGTATATCAGTATGTAGTGTCTCTACTTTAAAGAGTCCTCTCCTGCTGATGTTCAGGTGTATATCAGTATGATTAGGGCAACATGTAAATGAAGTGAGCTCTAATAACGCAGATTCAGGCAGTAGGCTTATAGATTCACACTTGAAGTATTAGCTTACAGAACAGCTGACAGAGAAGAGTAACAGCTGATCCTTTTACATCAAACTATACATGCTCTTTTTAGTAGCATTGTAGTCCTGCTAATAATCCCCATGTTTAATAAAAGTGATCTTATTACGGTTCTATTTTTATGTAACTGTGAGAAAATACCGTTTTTTTTAATATCCTGATTACGTAATTACTCTCCATGCCTGACAATAAGCTCCAGACACAATCATCTCTCCCTGTTGTCGCGTTCCTCTCTTCATTCTACAGATTAGATGTGGTTGTCTCTCGCCATTAATATCACATTTAAGCAATGTTGCAGGAACGTACGGAGGAGAGGAATCACACACACGCCCACAGCTAGAGAGGGAAAATGGATTCTGTGAAGTAAGATTTTTAATAATTTTGTTCTGGAAGTGTGGGAGTATAATAACATACTATCTTTCTTTCCCTCACAGCTTAATTCATTCTGTTCTATAAAAGGAAGCACGATAACGTACGCTGTCTGTCTCTGCCTGTCTCACTGCCGTGTGCCGGCCTCCGTAAAAATAGACGCTTGATGAATCTGCTTGCTGTGATGGTGAATCCTCTCCTGTCATTAATGCTGAAAGCTATTGCTGCTGCAGTTACAGCCCTGTCGGTGGGGTCTCGGCGGTGATAAACGTACCTGGCAGGGCCAAAGCAATTATTTAGCTGATGTAAAGTAACGTTAGAGGTGCCTCCCGCAGCAGGGGGGTAATCTTGTTATCTAAATGATGAGGAAGAAGGAGGGAGAGAGGTGTGAAGAGGAGGAGGAGGAGGAGGAGGGAATGGTTTCATTGTTCACTTTGTCTCTTGCATATACTCAATTGAATACCTATAGAAACACAACTTCGACCTGAAGGGAAATAATGGACGTTAATGAAGAGTTTTGGAGGTCTTTACTTTGAATTAATGCAGAGAAGGGCAGAGTGGCAGGTGTCAGCAGCGTGTGCAACACATAGAGACTAATGAACTGATTACTACAAGCCTGCAATTATTCGATTCAACAGTGAAACTTAACAAAAGATGTCTTAGTCGGAAGTATGGTTGCTATTAGACAGCATTTACCCCCCTTTGAATCCAATATTGAATCCAATCCTTCTAAATCCCTCATCGTATCTCTTCTTCTACTCCCTACAATGTGCCGCCTACGGGGCTCGTGTTACATAAATATTAATAGTGGCATACACAAATGAGACTACAGGTTTTCAACTTGCAAGACACGGCCACCCAGGGGAGTGGTACTGTGTGAAGGGAGACACTGGGTGAGGTAAATGGGGCTTGTTTTTTAAACAGGAAGTTAGTTATTATAGTTTGGCTGCTGGTTTGGTGCGCTTATTATAGCCGTCAGCAGCTGGAGCAGCTCATAGAGGCAATTATGGCTCTTTAAAACCCTCAGTGCAATTTGCATATGAAAATATTCCCTCTCCTCTGGGCTTAACTCGTTTAAAATCTGAACATATAAAACCATAACTACGTTTAGAAATCATAGAGAAAAACACGCTCCTGAGTTGTATAGAAGTCTATGAGAAAAAGACCCTACTTTTCTCAAAGTATTGATGAGCTTATGGTCTCAGTCTCTAGTTTGAAGTCTTCTCCAATAGAGCATGGTACTCCTTTTATAGATTGTGGTCCCCTTTATGGTAAAATAGAAGGTTAAAAAGGCTATGGTTTTGGGTTCCTGTTAATGGATACATCACTGCCATGGAAATCACGTTGTTATTTAACCTGCAGGGGTTTGAAAGACACTCAGGAGCTGCCTCTCCCTGTTGTTAAGTAACTTACATAAAAACAAACCTGTGTACATTCCCAAAAATACAGAGGTGTAAAGTAACTAAGTAGATTTACTCAAGTACTATAATTAAGTGAAATATTGAGATACGTGTACTTGAGTATTTACATCTTATGCTACATTGTACTTCTACTCTAATGCAGTATCTGCACAATGAATACTTTTACTGTCGCTACTTTAAGTACATTTAGATGAGAGTACTTCTACTTTCACTGGAGGAACATTTAGAATACTTTTACTGTGACAGAGTATTCCTACACTCTGGTACTTCTACTTTACTCAAGTACAAGATCTGAGTACTTCTACTTTACTCAAGTACAAGACCTGAGTACTTCTACTTTACTCAAGTACAAGACCTGAGTACTTCTACTTTACTCAAGTACAAGACCTGAGTACTTCTACTTTACTCAAGTACAAGGTCTGAGTACTTCTACTTTACTCAAGTACAAGATCTGAGTACTTCTACTTTACTCAAGAACAAGATCTGAGTATTTCTACTTTACTCAAGTACAAGACCTGAGTACTTCTACTTTACTCAAGTACAAGACCTGAGTACTTCTACTTTACTCAAGTACAAGGTCTGAGTACTTTTACTTTACTCAAGTACAAGATCTGAGTACTTCTACTTTACTCAAGTATAAGACCTGAGTACTTCTACTTTACTCAAGTACAAGATCTGAGTATTTCTACTTTACTCAAGTACAAGATCTGAGTACTTCTACTTTACTCAAGTACAAGACCTGAGTACTTCTACTTTACTCAAGTACAGAATCTGAGTATTTCTACTTTACTCAAGTACAAGACCTGAGTACTTCTACTTTACTCAAGTACAAGACCTGAGTACTTCTACTTTACTCAAGTACAAGGTCTGAGTACTTTTACTTTACTCAAGTACAAGATCTGAGTACTTCTACTTTACTCAAGTATAAGACCTGAGTACTTCTACTTTACTCAAGTACAAGATCTGAGTATTTCTACTTTACTCAAGTACAAGATCTGAGTACTTCTACTTTACTCAAGTACAAGACCTGAGTACTTCTACTTTACTCAAGTACAAGATATGAGTACTTCTACTTTACTCAAGTACAAGACCTGAGTACTTCTACTTTACTCAAGTACATGATCTGAGTACTTCTACTTTTACTCAAGAACAAGATCTGAGTACTTCTACTTTACTCAAGTACAAGATATGAGTACTTCTACTTTACTCAAGTACATGATCTGAGTACTTCTACTTTACTCAAGAACAAGATATGAGTACTTCTACTTTACTCAAGTACATGATCTGAGTACTTCTACTTTTACTCAAGAACAAGATCTGAGTACTTCTACTTATCTCAAGAACCAGATATGAGTACTTCTACTTTACTCAAGTACATGATCTGAGTACTTCTACTTTACTCAAGTACAAGACCTGAGTACTTCTACTTTACTCAAGTACATGATCTGAGTACTTCTACTTTTACTCAAGAACAAGATCTGAGTACTTCTACTTTACTCAAGTACAAGATATGAGTACTTCTACTTTACTCAAGTACATGATCTGAGTACTTCTACTTTACTCAAGAACAAGATATGAGTACTTCTACTTTACTCAAGTACATGATCTGAGTACTTCTACTTATCTCAAGAACAAGACCTGAGTACTTTTTCCACCTCTGCAAAAATACCGTACAAATAAACGTCACATAGTTCAGAGGAACGCTCCATGCTAACCGTGCTAACATTAGCTGCTAGCAATAGCTCTTGTCTACATATGTTTATGTCTGGGTAGAAAAATCCAGATCGTTATGTCCCAAAATGCCAAGCCCTTCAAAATAATGATCCACGGACCAATGGGTGACCTCCAATGATCACGTCCACCCCTTTTATGCACACTGGCATACGCTGTCATACATAATGCATGGGTGTTTCACACAGATGAATAATCCATAGATGGAGGTTATGTTTTTTAATTACTCATGCACTGCAGGTAATTAATGAAGGACAACATTCAAACTATAAACACACACACACACACACACACACACACACACACACACACACACACACACACACACACACACACACACACACACACACACACACACACTTTTAGATATTCTGCCAGTAGATGGAGGAAACAGATGCTAGTCGAGTGTAGCACAGTTTGATCTTCCTTTCCCACGCACAAATGTCAAACTGTTGCAAGTGTACACACACACACACACACACACACACACACACACACACACACACACACACACACACACACACACACACACACACACACACACACACAAACAAACACACAAACTCTTTCAATGAAACTCAACAGATAGAAGATGTATCACTCAAACAATATAACTGCCGACCACTCAGTCTTATATATCTTGGGCACCACAAAACACACAGACACACAGACACACAGACACACACACACACACACACACACACACACACACACACACACACACACACACACACACACACACACACACAGACACACACAGACACACACACACACACACACACACACACACACACACACACACACACACACACACACACACACACACACACACACACACATAAAGCCACAGTTGGTTTGTATATTTGTTATATGCTGTATGTTGGCAACACACACACACACACACACACACACACACACACACACACCACAAACCAACCCACTAACTGTAAGACATGGCAACTGGGCCAACCACCCAATTACAAGGTCTAACATTGGTCCTTACACAACAGGATAACAGACACACACACACACACACACACACACACACACACACACACACACACACACACACACACACACACACACACACACACACACACACACACACACACACACACACACAGTAGAGCGGCTCTTAATTAACGTGCAGTAAATATTTGGTGCACAGGGCATAATGACAGCAGGGCCACGAGGAGACATAGAGGATAAAACAGCAATATTAGCTAAATGAGAAGCAGTGGAGCGGAGAAGAACATGTAAAGAAAAGACAAATAGGACGAGTGATTTCAGGCTGCAGAGGATGATTACTGGGACACAGGAGGAAGGCCACTTAAAAAAACAACCTCTTTCATCCAGGAAATAATTTAGTTACACAATGCTAGACAGCGATGCTAGGGTAACGGTAATTGATGCTGAGTTTGAAGCTTTTATGGAGGCAGTAATGGCTGAGTTACCCACAGTTGTGTATTGTGATATTCAACACAATGATTGAAAAACTTCACAAAAAATAAATCAAAGGTGACTGCTGTGCCAAGAAATAGTTGGTTTTCTCATTTCAAAAACACTCATAAGTGCATTTATTAGACACATAATAACTCCCCTGGTTAAACAGCAAGCTTAATCGCTGCAGCACGGCTCTGGAAACCTGAGCATTGAGCTGAATGCAGGGTCAGAATACCATCTGGAAAACTGGGAAATGCTTGTATTCCAGCATTTCTGACATCCAGTCTATTCCTGTTGAGTGTTAGCTTTGTTTCAGGTAGGATATCATTCTTTCATTTCCCATTTTTTGTAGTAAAACACTCTCCTTGTGTCACGTCTGGTTTCACCTCCTGTTTTTCGTGTTTTCCAGCCTTTCTGAGCTTGTTCTAAACAGAACTGCGTGCAGCGTCGGAGGTGCGTTCCCGTTCAATCCTATGAAAGTGGCCTCAGTTATGAAGCCAAAAGAATGATCCTCAAGAACAAAAAATATCTTCCAACGACTGTGGCTGCGGTCCTCTTTGACCCAGTAAGTTGCTGGTTTGAATCCGGCCCTGCAGTCAACATGTGGATGTATCCTCAGGCAAGATACTGAACCCTGAGCCTTTCCCGATGGCCAGCGGTGTGTGAGTGTGTCTGAGCCTGTGTGTGAGTGTGAGTGTTAGCTTCCCGAGAGCAAGTGATGCTGTTCTCTGTGAAGGAGGGGTGAATGGATGAATGACTCGTAGTATGTGAAGCTTTGAAGAGTCCAGAAGACCTGATGAAGAGCTATAGAAGTACAGTCCATTTACCATTTACCCTGATCTTCCAGGGATCTGGGCCTTGAGAGCATGGATGGAGAATTGTGTCTTCCCTAAACCCCGCCTCCAGTCAGCTCTGTCACGGATCTCCTCGGCTCAGTCAACTGAATCCAGAGTTTTCCCTTTTTAACACATTTTACAACTTTTAGGACCTCAGGATTTAAACATATAGAAGTGTTTGTACTGGGAAGTAGATTTAAGGGAAAAAAATGTATATTTACAGACGTCTGTTTCCCGCCGTAAGTCAATGGGAAAGAGTCAGCTGACACAGAAGTTGTAGTACCAGTCTCTGCCACTATGAAGACTGGCTTCAACACACCCTGCTCTTTCTTGTGGTTTGGTAATCAGCCTGCTGCCTTTGTGTTGTTGCCTCCCCCCTCCAGCTGTGTCTTGTTGACATGGTTTTTCTCAGTGTCAGATTGTCGTCCATGTGTCTTGTATAAGTTCCCTGCTGCGGTGCATCTGTGTTTTCCTTCCTGCATTATTCCTTGTGTTCCCTCTGGCTTTGCTGCCCTTGTTTCTCGTGTCATCTCAGTTTGTTCCCTCGTTCAGTTCGTTCTACTTTTCCTTTGTGTTGTATTACCTTGCTTGCTCTAAACGTTTAGTGTTTAGCTGTTCTGTCACGGCTTTATTTTGATTAACGTAAAATTTAACGACAGGACGGTTAAAGCATTCAAATGTCAAAAAGTGAAGAGCTTTTATTGTGAAGGAGCCACAGGAAATGCATGTGTGATTGTTGTAGCTTTACTTCCTGCCACAGAGCAGATGTGCTAGCTCCACAGTGTAATTACAGGACAGCTCATGGCCTCATGACTCTTTTCTGCCATCGTACCTGACACGTCTGCCCCCCGGGCGCTGACACCAGCCCACACTGCGAGGATCTGACATATGGTCTCCAGCGAGGAAACTTGCTCAGCATGATGTGTGTCTCTCCTGCAGGTGGAATAGTCGTCTTCTCTTTCGAGGACTTAATCCGTCCCGCCTTCACCTTGACTTCCATGTGCACAGCAGGGGGGCGTGCATCATGTACATACACATGTCATTTATATGTTCCATTAATCATGTCTGCGTGAGTACCCCCTCAGGATATTCCTCATCTGGCCTAGATACTGGTGCAGGATAAATAGTCCCCCGTGATCTATCCCCACATCCTTATCACCATGCAGGTACACAACCATGAGTGTTTACCAACGCCTCCATAAATAGAAGCCATGTATTATTTCAACCAGGAACACGGCTTAAGCAGGTAATCCATGTGTCAAGCCCCACTGCATGCACTCCATCATGGAATGATCGATGATAGGGGGTGTTTGCAAAGAGAATTCATAAAGCAGGAAAGCATATTTGCATACGGGGTGAGGAGAGCAGTTTAAAGCTCAGAAGAAGGAGTCAAATCCTTCCTTTAAAGATGTCAATAATTCCCCGTTGTCCCGCAAGGATGCTCTCATTTATCTCTGCTGTGGAGATAAATATGGAGACTGCATTTATCAATTGAGAGATGGATACTTTGGGATTGTTGCATCCATGTCTCCATTTTCTTTTCAGATTAACATTTCCCAGTTCTGACAAAGGAAAACGCTTCCTTACATTCATTTTCAAACAGTCACAAACCAGATTCTGCTGAAAAAAGAAAGAGGTAGGAGGGCAACACACCAAAGGTTTATCCTCCTGTTTAACTCGAGACGAGGTGTTTAATGGCATTGCATCTTTATCCTCTTTCTGGATTCCACCTCTCATAATGGACAGAGGGATTATTGCCCTCACCTTTATTTTAACATAGTCAATGTATTGATTGACTGATTCATTGATTGATTGATTGGTTGGTTGATTGATTGATTGATTGGTTGTATTTGGGAAAAGGTAAATGCTTTCCAATGGGTTCCAAGAAAGCATTTAGGCTGTTGGATCTCACATGTTTTGCTCTCGACACGGACAAAACCTGCTTAAACTTGACGGACACCAGGAAACCAGAATGCTCCCAATGTAAAAACTGTCAGGGTTGGGGAAATAGGACCTAAGTGATCAATGCTAATCAATAAGGTTTCAACTCAAATCGAGCTGTAATCAAAAAAGCCAATTACAATTAAACAAGAAAGAACTTAACACATACTACAGGGGAGCATGACTGAGGCAGACATGGAGACAACAGGAAATGAATTAAAAACCACGGGGAAAGCGACGACGAACGAACAAGGAGTAAAAGGAAAGACTAAATACACAGGGTAATCACAGGAAGACACAGCTGGGGAGGGGAGGAGAAACACAAGAGCAACAGGTGATCACAATGAGACAATCAGACACAGGAGGGCAAACACAGGAAGTGACACCAGACAAATCACAAGGAGGAAGATACATTTCAAAATAAAACCAACAAAACCCTATAACCAAGACAATTCTGTACAGGAAGTATTGCTCTCATGTCCATTTGAATAAAGTTTCCACCATGGATTTGTAGATCATCTGTTTTTCATAAGAAAAGACACCGTTTACTGCCTGTTGTTCACAGTCTGATCAGCGACTTCAAACACAAGATAAGAGTTGGAGCAAAGAGATAACAGCTGAAACTATTTCAGCAAAAGCTAAATCGCTTCAGATGAATTCTGAGATAGCATTTCAGCCGCTGCGTTTCACCTCCTTTGCTCTCCACACTCCCAAAACCCGCTTTAGCTTGCCAGATTTATGGAAACCTGAATGCTTCTGTTGCCGAAATCGTGTCCCTCTGCTCACAGATACTGCATCGATATGCAGAAATCTTCCATGCACAATGCAGAATGTGTTTGTCTTTATCAGGAAAATCGCTGTTTTCTCCTGGAAATAAAAGGAAAGGAGGAGGGTATCAAGACAAAGACTTGCTGTCTCGTGTCCTGTTTAACTTCAGGCGAGGCGTAACAAAGTCACAACCCTGAATTTCCATTTCCATTTCTGACACGACAAGACACAATTCCCTGCCTTTGTGTGATCAGCAACTTCAAACACAAGAATAGAGGCAGCGTTGAGAGACAGCAGCTCAGACTTGATTGTATTTCAGCGCAAGCTAAATTGCTTCCGATGGATTCCAAGATTTGACCGTTGCGTTTCACATCTTCTGTTTTCCGCTACACACAACCTGCTCAAACTTGACAGAATTATGGAATCCAGAATGCTTCTGTTGCGTGTCCCTTTTCGTCTTTATCAGGAAAATATCTTTCTGCTGGAAAAACTCGACAAGCTAGGAGGGCATCACAACAAAGACGTGTTGTCTCACTTGTTTGTTTTGTCTAATCTTCCTCCTGTTTAACTCCAGGCGAGACGTTTTATTGTGTAAGCATGGAAATCTTTTGAATCAATTTCGAGCTCAGGAGTTGTTTTTCCTTTTCTCCTCCCTCAAACCCTGACAGATGTGTGTGTGGTGTTGAGAATCTGTGAAGAGAATCTGCTGCCATGGAGGAGGAGAGGTGAAGGGGGTGGTGTTCAACAGTGACCTCCCTCTGGCTCTGGTCCTCCTCCTCCTCCTCTCCTCCTCCTCCTCCTCCTCCTCCTCCTCCTCCTCCTCCTCCTCCGCCTCCTTCATCTATGCACCACCCGCCTGAGGATTTATCCACTTGATTACCCATCAGACATCTCACCTGCTCAACCCCATCCCTGCAGCACTCCGCTTTAGAGTTCAGTCGTTGACCCGCAGCAACATGCTTATTATATCAGGCTTTATGGAGTTTAATAAAGAGCTTATTTTTACCTGCTGTTTTAGCCAAGATGCTAGGTGGTTCAGGCTCTTCTCTTACCCTGGTTGTAGCTGAATGCATTATAAGTTTGACGATCTATTGTATGTCATTCACGTAACTCTGAACCAGAAATATCTATATTAAAAAAAGGTCTGCATAGGAAGGAGGAATATGGGGATGAACTTAAGAAACTCCACTTTTACAGAGATCTCAACCCAAATGTTGACTTACTTTTCAGCTGACTTAGCCCCCTCCGTAAATTCCATAAAATAACTTTATTTAGAATTGAAACATAACTGACCCACTCGAAAAGGAACAATGGAAAGCCACTTAAAGTCGAAGTTAACATTTGCTAATTGAAGCCATATGAATCTACTCCAACTTCATAAAGAACAACAAGGGCAAAAAGATTTCCATCAGGAGAAACGCGCCGTAGTTCCAGGAACGATGCAGACGCACGCAGCTGGAGACCAGGGGACACTAAAGAGAGACGCACACAGCTGGAGACCGGGGGACACTAAAGAGAGACGCACACAGCTGGAGACCTGGGGACACTAACGAGAGACGCACACAGCTGGAGACCAGGGGACACTAAAGAGAGACGCACACAGCTGGAGACCGGGGGACACTAAAGAGAGACGCACACAGCTGGAGACCAGGGGACACTAAAGAGAGACGCACACAGCTGGAGACCTGGGGACACTAAAGAGAGACACACACAGCTGGAGACCAGGGGACACTAAAGAGAGACGCACACAGCTGGAGACCAGGGGACACTAAAGAGAGACGCACACAGCTGGAGACCAGGGGACACTAAAGAGAGACGGACACAGCTGGAGACCAGGGGACACTAAAGAGAGTCGCACACAGCTGGAGACCAGGGGACACTACAGAGAGACGCACACAGCTGGAGACCAGGGGACACTAAAGAGAGACGAACACAGCTGGAGACCAGGGGACACTAAAGAGAGACGAACACAGCTGGAGACCAGGGGACACTAAAGAGAGACACACACAGCTGGAGACCAGGGGACACTACAGAGAGACGCACACAGCTGGAGACCAGGTGACACTAAAGAGAGACGCACACAGCTGGAGACCAGGGGACACCAAACAGACGCACACAGCTGGAGACTAGGGGACACTAAAGAGAGACGCACACAGCTGGAGACCAGGGGACACTAAAGTGAGACGCACACAGCTGGAGACCAGGGGACACCAAACAGATGCACACAGCTGGAGACCAGGGGACACTAAAGAGAGACGCACACAGCTGGAGACCTGGGGACACTAAAGAGAGACACACACTGCTGGAGACCAGGGGACACTAAAGAGAGATGCACACAGCTGGAGACCAGGGGACACTAAAGAGAGACGCACACAGCTGGAGAACAGGGGACACTAAAGAGAGACGCACACAGCTGGAGACCAGGGGACACTAAAGAGAGACGCACACTGCTGGAGACCAGGGGACACTAAAGAGAGACGCACACAGCTGGAGACCAGGGGACACTAAAGAGAGACGCACACAGCTGGAGACCAGGGGACACTAAAGAGAGACGCACACAGCTGGAGACCAGGGGACACTAAAGAGAGACGCACACAGCTGGAGACCAGGGGACACTACAGAGAGACGCACACAGCTGGAGACCAGGGGACACTAAAGAGAGATGCACACAGCTGGAGACCAGGGGACACTAAAGAGAGATGCACACAGCTGGAGACCAGGGGACACTAAAGAGAGACGCACACAGCTGGAGAACAGGGGACACTAAAGAGAGACGCACACAGCTGGAGACCAGGGGACATTAAAGAGAGATGCACACAGCTGGAGACCAGGGGACACTGCAGCATGTGCATATTTTCCAGCTGAAGGAAAGGGAATCTACAACATCTCAATTAGTGAAGGAGCTGCAGCCGTCTGTGTTGTTGGAGCACCAATTTGTGTTTTAGTCTGTGTTGTTACATGAAGTGCATATTTAAGTGGAAGCAGGCAGCGGGCTCTTGCAGACAAGTGGCCCTGCAGACAAAGAGGAGACGAGGCCCCTGGAGGAGGCAGAGCTGGGAGTTAATGATCTTTCTGTATGCAAAGGCCACGGTTCAAAAGGCACCGGGATGATGGGAAGTGGCAAAACCCCATTAACTCCATGACAGAGTCTGCCACCAGTAATATGCTTTCTTCCGCTTTCTGTCTGTCTGTCCTTTCTGCCTCTGACTCAGGGTTTGTCTTTACACCTCTCTCTTTTCCTCACAAGGTCCCTCGCCCTGTCTCTTGTTCCGTCCTTCTCATTTCCTTTATCTCTCTCCTGATGTTTGGCCTGTTTTGTCTTTGGTTTCATGTGGCCATTTTCTCTCTCTCTCTTAGTCGTTGTCTCTCATCTTTTCCTTCTCTTCACACAACGATCTTCACACGGTCTGAATACGAGCCCCGAGACCTTACATCGAACGAGACAGATGTACACTGAATAAATAGAAAGAGATCAGGCCACACAGGAACAGAGCAGACGGGAGGGAGGATGAAGGGATCTAAGGAGGGAGCATGAGGGGATGTGGGGAGGGAAGGATGAATGAGTAAAGGCTTGCAGGGAGGGTTGAATGGATGAAGGGATGTGGGAAGGGAGTGGAAAATGGATCTAGGAAGAAAGCATGATGGTATTTAGGGAGGGATGGATAAAGGGATGAATGAATGGAAGAAGAGATGTAGGGGGAAAGGTTGAATGGATGAAGGGACGTAGGAAAGAAGGGATATAGTGATGAAGTGATCTGGGAGGGAGCATGGTGGGATGTAGGGAGGGAGGATGAATGGAAGAAAGGATGTAGGGAGGGAAGATGGAAAGGGGATGTAGAGAGGAAAAGATGAATGGTTGATGAATGTTGCTCTTGATGTCTATTGATACAGTTTCTGTCTGTGATCCAGTTTGTGTTCCAGTATCGTTTCCAAACATTTATCCCCCAGATCAGAGCATTGATTTAGACTCCGTTGGGCCACTTATGAAGCCTAAGTTATGGCTGCAAATCACAGAGTAAACTGGGAGTCCAGACTGGAAGGAAGGGCCAGAGACGGGGCATGATATGTCAGCTCGACACATACTAATGGCTGCCATTTAGTCCCTGTCATACCCACAGGCTTCAAAATGCCACCAACTGCGTGCATATAAATCATCATAGAGACAGAGACAGTGTGCTTTCTGAGCCCCAAAGTGTTGCTACAAATAATGGGAAATATCAGCTGTATATCATGGAGTCAGGAGGAACACACGTCTGAACTCAAATCAGTTTATTACGTTGTTATTGAATAAGGAACGTCTGCAGTCCCTGGGCCTTTAAAGAGGCCCTATTCTGCTTTGTCTGGGTTCCCCCTCTCCTGTAGTGGGTTATATAGGTTTTAGTGCATGTAAATGGTCTGCAAAAAGGCTACAATCCCTGTGTTTCTCTTTGCACCATGGGTAAAAAGAGTGAAAGTCTGAGCACGTTTTTAAGCTCAGCTGGATGTTCCAATTCCTAATAGGGGTAAATTAAAAAGCAGATTGCTAAAGCTGAAGTTGATGAGACAGGATGTGAGACAAATGACAGCGAGATAAGAGAGACCTTATTTTGTCTGTGTCCTTTATTAATTTCTGTCTGTGAATAACCTCCTGATCATCATATCCAGGAGAGTAACAGGATGAGCAGCTCTCTTATCACCCGTTCGTACGTTCACCCGAATCTATTTGGTGTCACCAACCCTCAGCTTTGACTGCTGTTAGTAGATTGTCAGCGAGGGGGGGATACATGAACCACGGCCTGGGACCGGTGTTGACAAACGAGCTCTGTAACGGGGCATTAGCCTTCCTCTGTCACAGGGGAAATCCAGCGCTGCAGAATGACATCAAATCCAGATTGACTCCCGTCGACCGCCATCTGTCTCCCTTGCACGCGATCACATCTGGGCTGTCAGCGATGGGGGAAGACCTCCGATCTTTTACTCAAATAAAAGTAGTCCTGCATTCATAATCTTACTTAAGAACAAAAGGTTAAGAGTTGGCATCTAAATACACCTGAAGCAACACAAGTAACAGTGCTGGTTATGCAGAATCATGTATATGAAATGACTGGATTATGATTACTGAGCTTTAAGGTGTTCATCACAGGTGGTAAAGGAGCATCATTTGAATGTACATCCTGCTGCTGGTTATCTTAACCTACAGTTATAGGTAGATGTGTATGTGTTAGTAGATGTATATTTTGTATTAGCTAATAATCTGTCACTGTAAAAAGCTATCAGATAAATGTATCTCACACAGTAGCATACAAGAAAAAGGGACAGTGCATGGTGAATGTAGCATGAGGGGAGCGCTGTAAACAGAGAATAGCTGTTCTATATTTCCAGGTACGATCATTTTTATTTGAATGGGAAGACAGTGTTGTTTGTAATATGTGTCATATCAGGATGAAGTGCACTTTCGGCCCACCAGTCATCCTGGTGTCATCATGAGGGGGATGATCTTCTCTTCCTTAATACTTTAAGGATACAGCGGTGACGGGCACACCTGTACCACACAGCGCTGCACCACAGACTGTAACTACACCCATTACTCACAGAAAGGTGGAGAACTCCTGCCCCCTGCTGACCCAACATGGAGCTACAACAAGGCAGGGACTCCTCAAGCACATTTTAGGTACCACCAGTACTTTCCTTTAATTATTTTTTCCCACAGCTGTATATATATATCTCTATTAATACCTCTCTCTCTCTTATATTCAATATCTGTATTTACTTTACTTGTGTAGCGTGCATTGGTATATCTGAGGTATATCGCATGTTGCACGAGTCTTCAGATTGTCTTTGCCAAAACTGCACTGGAGCCTTTGTGCAAATCCAATCAAACTTTCAATCACCATTAATCTGCTCTTTGAAAGGCTGCACACTTGGCCACGGAGCCATTTGCAAAGTGGCCTATCCTCAAATTATGCGGAAAAGCAAGTTAGAACAACCCCTGCTTTTCACTTCCTAGTGTAGGGTTTCATTGCTGTCCACACACCCCTCCAGACTGTACACACACACGCACGCACGGCCCGGGTCTGTTGCAGGGATTCCGCTGCAGAGCTCGGAACCACGCGCCTCAGAGTTCGGGTGTCAGAACCTGGATTAAAGGCCACAGAAGAAGAGAAAAGCGGATGGATATTTCCGTGTTAACTAAGGCTTTGATTTGATTCGAGCGCATACCTGTGCGGACTTGCCCGTCAGAGGGGGAGTCGAGGCCGAGGAGACACACCTTTACCTGCCTGCCCCCCCTCGCATCCACCTCCCCCCCCTGTTTCGCCCCTCTCTCTGCACGCGGAGGAATCTGGAAATGTCGGCAAATGAGAGAGCAACGCGCGCGCTGCGGGAGATCCTGCAGAACCCTGGGAATGAAACCTGCGCAGACTGTGGGGCACCGGGTAAGAAGACTCAAACGCATCTAAGTCAGCTGTAGAAGTGGTCAACACGGGGGGTTATCTGGGTAGCGTGTGTTCAGTTGCTGTGATGTGACGTTCAGGAGCTGTGGAGCGTTTACCAGAGCCGACAGGGTGAAACCAATCATTAAACACTCTTTAAAAGCGCCATTTCCTCTTTCTTTCAACCACTGAAGGCTTAAAGTTACGATTTTTAACATAATATTAAAAATGTAAAACTCTCCTTTGGTACATATTGTGGTATGGATTTAAATGTGTGGGAAGCTGAGTTCTCCAGGAGCACCTGAAGGCAACACATTGAAGTGAAGTTTTGAACAAGCCTGCACACGCTCAGACAGGTCTTGTAAACTCCCTTAACAGAACTTTTTTTAGCCCAACTCTCGAGGTCCACTGTACTCACCTTGTAGTTAGGCTTAGGGCAGGACATTATCAACAACATAAATCACAACATTGTGGACCAAACAACTCGAACCGTTGACAGTATATTGCAGGGTTGACCTTTGAAGCTTGCAGAAAATATTGCCCTTCTGAGAATGTTGATTAAACAAATCATCAATAATGTGGATTTAAAGGCTGAGAGGTTAATGGCAATATATAGAACAGCTAGAAATTCAAATGCATACAGAAACTGAAATCTATCTACTGCAATGATGCCTTTCAAATCAAATAAACAACACTATGATAAGCGTTTACGATATCTCAGCTCTAAGACGATATCTGTGTCATCTCACAACACAGCGGAGGGAATGTGAATGAAAACGGATAAAGTTTAATTATTGTTTTTATTCACATTATTCTGTGCAAATAAAGCACTGAAAACGTGCTGCTGTGTTCGGTCAATCATTAAGACTTTAAAGAGTCCTCTCCTGCTGATGTTCAGGTGTATATCAGTATGTAGTGTCTCTACTTTAAAGAGTCCTCTCCTGCTGATGTTCAGGTGTATATCAGTATGTAGTGTCTCTACTTTAAAGAGTCCTCTCCTGCTGATGTTCAGGTGTATATCAGTATGTAGCAGTCTCTACTTTAAAGAGTCCTCTCCTGCTGATGTTCAGGTGTATATCAGTATGTAGTGTCTCTACTTTAAAGAGTCCTCTCCTGCTGATGTTCAGGTGTATATCAGTATGTAGTGTCTCTACTTTAAAGAGTCCTCTCCTGCTGATGTTCAGGTGTATATCAGTATGTAGTCTCTCTACTTTAAAGAGTCCTCTCCTGCTGATGTTCAGGTGTATATCAGTATGTAGAGTCTCTACTTTAAAGAGTCCTCTCCTGCTGATGTTCAGGTGTATATCAGTATGTAGTGTCTCTACTTTAAAGAGTCCTCTCCTGCTGATGTTCAGGTGTATATCAGTATGTAGTGTCTCTACTTTAAAGAGTCCTCTCCTGCTGATGTTCAGGTGTATATCAGTATGTAGAGTCTCTACTTTAAAGAGTCCTCTCCTGCTGATGTTCAGGTGTATATCAGTATGTAGAGTCTCTACTTTAAAGAGTCCTCTCCTGCTGATGTTCAGGTGTATATCAGTATGTAGTGTCTCTACTTTAAAGAGTCCTCTCCTGCTGATGTTCAGGTGTATATCAGTATGTAGTGTCTCTACTTTAAAGAGTCCTCTCCTGCTGATGTTCAGGTGTATATCAGTATGTAGTGTCTCTACTTTAAAGAGTCCTCTCCTGCTGATGTTCAGGTGTATATCAGTATGTAGTGTCTCTACTTTAAAGAGTCCTCTCCTGCTGATCTTCAGGTGTATATCAGTATGTAGTGTCTCTACTTTAAAGAGTCCTCTCCTGCTGATGTTCAGGTGTATATCAGTATGTAGAGTCTCTACTTTAAAGAGTCCTCTCCTGCTGATGTTCAGGTGTATATCAGTATGTAGTGTCTCTACTTTAAAGAGTCCTCTCCTGCTGATCTTCAGGTGTATATCAGTATGTAGTGTCTCTACTTTAAAGAGTCCTCTCCTGCTGATGTTCAGGTGTATATCAGTATGTAGTGTCTCTACTTTAAAGAGTCCTCTCCTGCTGATGTTCAGGTGTATATCAGTATGTAATGTCTCTACTTTAAAGAGTCCTCTCCTGCTGATGTTCAGGTGTATATCAGTATGTAGAGTCTCTACTTTAAAGAGTCCTCTCCTGCTGATCTTCAGGTGTATATCAGTATGTAGTGTCTCTACTTTAAAGAGTCCTCTCCTGCTGATGTTCAGGTGTATATCAGTATGTAGAGTCTCTACTTTAAAGAGTCCTCTCCTGCTGATGTTCAGGTGTATATCAGTATGTAGTGTCTCTACTTTAAAGAGTCCTCTTCTGCTGATGTTCAGGTGTATATCAGTATGTAGTGTCTCTACTTTAAAGAGTCCTCTCCTGCTGATGTTCAGGTGTATATCAGTATGTAGTGTCTCTACTTTAAAGAGTCCTCTCCTGCTGATGTTCAGGTGTATATCAGTATGTAGAGTCTCTACTTTAAAGAGTCCTCTCCTGCTGATGTTCAGGTGTATATCAGTATGTAGAGTCTCTACTTTAAAGAGTCCTCTCCTGCTGATGCTCAGGTCTATATAGCCTCTACTTTTCCTGGCCTCCAGCGATGAAGACACCCGGTTGCTTCGGTCTTGCTCTATCTAAACAAGATCTTTATCTCTCTATCTTTAAGTCTGTTTTTCTAAGGAAGGCACCCTGATCCTCTAACACTCCCTCAGGTCACACTCTGGCTGTTATTCCTGTCATCTCTTCTTCTTCCTTATGACTCGAGACAAAGGACGCTTACCTTGGCAGGTGTCTCCCTGGTATTGTGAAACAGTGATCAGTAGATCATTAACCTGCAGAGCGTATCCCTTTTCTAATCTGCTGTACTACTGGTACATAAACAAATGGGCTTAACCCCCCTCATCAGATATCAGTGATCTGTAGTGATAAGAACAGGGAGGGATGCTGAGATATTGTGGCCCTGGGTATGATATGCTAAAGGACCCACAACCTCTCGTAATTCGGAAAGCTGCACTGCTTTCTGTTTTTTGGGGTCATTTTGACCCTCTTTAAGGTCTTTTGTGTCTCATTTCTTGTCATGTTCTGTCTATTCGTGCTCATTTTAAGTATCCACAGGTTCTTTGTGTCTCTCTGTTGCTGTTTTGAGTGTTTTCGTGTCGTTGTGGTTTTTTTGTAGTCTCTTTGCATTCGTTACACATCCATCTGTTCTCTGTGGCTGTCTGTTGTTGTCTTGTGTTTTTTTATGGTACATTTCGGTCTCTGTGGTATAATTCTGATGTGTTTTTGAGTATCTTTACTACTGCATTTTTGTCTCTTGCAGCTGGTTTGCATCTCTGTAGTTGCTTTGTGTCTTTTTGTGGCATTGTTGTTTCGCCTTTGTGGTTGTTGTGAGTCTGTTTCTGGTCTCTGTGTCTCCGTTCAGCTGTGAACCATCTCTGTGTGGTTCTTTTGGTCTCTTTTTAGTCTCTTTCTCTCTTTTCATGGTCATTTTGTTTCCCTTTCCTGTTTTGGGTCTATTTTTCAGTCGTTCTTTTGTGTCTTTGTGCTCATTTGAGGTCTCTGTAGTTGCTTTGTGTCTTTTTGTGGCATTGTTATTTCCCCTTTGCCTGGTTTTTTAGGAGTCTCTTTGTGTCTGTTTGTAGTTTTGTGTATCCTGTAGTCCCTTATGTTTCTTTGTAGTCAACCACACTTGCCAAGTATGCCATCCAGTAATCCACGCACACACGCACACACTCTGTTTACTTGCAGGCTGCAGATAGCACAGGTGTGGTCAAAGCAAAGAACATTTCTCACATATCCTGTCTCTGAGCTGATCAGGTTTTATCTTCATAATAAGACAGAAAGTTAAGTGTTTATAATCTCACATACAGCTGTGTTTGAGCTGCCTTTAAGCAAGGCACAGAACCCTCCACTCCCCCTGAAGAAAACCATATCCAAATCCATGTTGGATGTGAGGCAGGATAGAGATTAAAGGTGCATTTTGCCCATTTCTAAGGAACTTTTTGATCAGTGTAAGAAGAAGTTGTTGAGCTGCAATGGAGCGCTGTTCCCTCACACATCCCATCCTCTTATTTCATTCTCTCTGTCCTCCTCCCTGCAGACCCTGACTGGGGTTCCTGCACTCTGGGGGTCTTCATCTGCCTGGCCTGCTCCGGGATCCACCGTAACATCCCTGACACCAGCAAGGTGAAGTCCCTGAGCCTGTCCCACTGGGAGGACCACGAGGTGCAGGTGAGACCGCTGCAGCATCACCTGTTTCTAAAAAATACTTGTTGAATGCATCATCTTAGCTCTCTCATTTTATAAGTTACTTGTTACTTTTCTAAGTATCTAATTCCTGTGCCATGGTGTGATTCGTCCTGACTGATCTGTCTTATTTTGTGTGTGTGTTGGTTAGTTTATGGCTGATTGTGGCAATGACCTGATGAAGAGTAAATATGAGGCTGCTGTTCCCTTCTACTACTACAAACCAACCCACAAAGACTGCCAGTGAGTAACCATGGCAACACACACACACACACACGTCAAACTGCTCTATGCTTACAGTGATTAAGGAATCTAAATTTTGCGATCGTAGTGTCCTTTGGGCTGCAGGTCGTGCAGGAATGAGTCCTAAAGCGAAGAAATCAGTCAACCTGTTAGCACTTCCACTCACTGTGGAGACGTGAAGTCATGTGACCGTGCTGCAGTTCCTTTATAGCCCAACATTAGCCTCCTTTAGCTTAGCGGAGGTGACGTGAAGTCATGTGACCGTGCTGCAGTTCCTTTATAGCCCAACATTAGCCTCCTTTAGCTTAGCGGTGGTGAGGTGAAGTCATGTGCCGTGCTGTAGTTCCTTTATAGCCCAACATTAGCCACCTTTAGCTTAGCGGTGGTGACGTGAAGTCATGTGACCGTGCTGTAGTTCCTTTATAGCCCAACATTAGCCACCTTTAGCTTAGCGGTGGTGACGTGAAGTCATGTGACCGTGCTGTAGTTCCTTTATAGCCCAACATTAGCCGCCTTTAGCTTAGCGGTGGTGACGTGAAGTCATGTGACCGTGCTGTAGTTCCTTTATAGCCCAACATTAGCCACCTTTAGCTTAGCGGTGGTGACGTGAAGTCATGTGACCGTGCTGTAGTTCCTTTATAGCCCAACATTAGCCACCTTTAGCTTAGCGGTGGTGACGTGAAGTCATGTGACCGTGCTGTAGTTCCTTTATAGCCCAACATTAGCTTTTTAAACGTTTGTTCGTCACACAGATTATTTTCTGCAACAATCCCGAATCCAATAATAAAATCTCATTGGATTTTTGTTGAGGGAACCAGGGCAACTCGAACCGTAGGATCAGACTACAAAAAATGCATCATCTGTGCACTACTTTTTGATAGATGCCAGGCTATTTATGCTATTAATTTGTGCAGGATGTCCGGTATCATGCTAGTGATGATTCTTTCTGACCAATCAATGATCTGCAGGTTTTTAAGTCGACCAATTGTACCAACAAAAAAAACAACCATAGAAAACCAAAACCCATGAGTTGAGCAGAGGTGTATGTTACCGTGCAATGAATACACGGCATGTTCTTCCTCCCAGGCTGTAACCTTATATCACTCATCATTTCTGATCATGAGTAAAACGTTTCCTGTATAAATCCCTCACTTTCTAACTGTGTCATGTCCTCATTTACATCATAAGGGTGTTTTCTCTTTGCTTTGTAGATGTGTTTAAAATATTACTTTCAAGGTTTAAAGCTCTGTCCTTCTCACACAAACTGTTGGACTTGCATCAGGTGCCTTTTAGAAACCTTTCAGCACTCCTTGTTCCTTGAAATGTTCATTCCTGTGACAGCAGGAAGTAATCGCTGCGGCTTTTGGCAGCGATGCTCGTGTTCTTGGATGTGTCTCAATCCCTTTGTTTGGATGTTGTGCTGCTCTCCTTCCCGGCTCATTTGCTCAAGCTTGGTCAGGTTGTGAAGGGTGTGTCTTTGGAAATTAAATGTGATTCAAGTCTTTGGAGGTGCATGTGTGGGCAAATCTCAATCTTTAATTACCTTTTAGTTTGAGGATCCCAAACGTTGTCGACGCCTCTCCGCTGGGAGATAATTATTCTTGACAGAGAACATTGCCTTGTTCCCGGCTTGAACACAAACACTAACCATCTCATTCTCATTAACAGTCAGTATCACACATTTTGTCCGTCCCTCTTCCATGTTTTAAATGTCTTTTGATTTTGATTTTCTACTGCATCGCTCTCTGTTCTCTACAATATCATGAAGATGTGATCTGACTCTGTAATATTACGTTAAGACGACTCAGTGTGTCATCCTTTTGGCATTGGATGTGTGAACAGATGTCAGTGTTTGCAACATACTATATTAGTATGTAGAGTCTCTACTTTAAAGAGTCCTCTCCTGCTGATGTTCTGGTGTGTATCAGTATGTAGAGTCTCTACTTTAAAGAGTCCTCTCCTGCTGATGTTCAGGTGTATATCAGTATGTAGTGTCTCTACTTTAAAGAGTCCTCTCCTGCTGATGTTCAGGTATATATCAGTATGTAGAGTCTCTACTTTAAAGAGTCCTCTCCTGCTGATGTTCAGGTGTATATCAGTATGTAGCGTCTCTACTTTAAAGAGTCCTCTCCTGCTGATGTTCAGGTATATATCAGTATGTAGAGTCTCTACTTTAAAGAGTCCTCTCCTGCTGATGTTCAGGTGTATATCAGTATGTAGCGTCTCTACTTTAAAGAGTCCTCTTCATGCTTTAATGTTCAGAAAGCTCTTTATTTTTCTCATACTGTCTGTGCTGCAGCTCCTCTTTTCACCCTCTGTCTGAAACCAGAGCCCAGTCTGCTCTGATTGGTTAGCTGGCGTCACTATCTTCAATAAGTACCAAAGGAGTCCAATGGAGGCATTTCAGGCGGGGAGGTGTGTTGGAGAGATACTCCCTCTGGAAGGAACACAGCGATTTTAGCCTTTGTAGACCATTTACATGCACTAAAACCTGTAGAACACACAACAGAAAACTTCAACAAGAGCTCCCACAATCAATAGATATGTAGACGTCACACAAAAGTCATTTTTACCTGTAGTTTCTAACAGCAAAGTAGAAACTTCCTCTGGCTGTGTTGCATTTTAAAGTTCTTTGAATTTGCAACCACTCCTAAACAGCACCGTTTTGCTGCTAATGACAGAGAAGACTACTTATGTGAAGTTGTTTGAACTCAAGAGGCGTTTAATTACATATTGTGAGAATGGAGTCAAAGCTAACCAGCACCTTTTTTTGAGACCTTTTCTGATTCACTCTCCTGTCTGCGGGTCGCCTCCAGTTTACCTGCAGACACACACTCTTTGTTTCTGCTGCAGCGAGCAGGTCCGAGACAGGAATGTTAGGAATTGTATTCACAGGAGGCGGGGAGACTTTCAGAGAAGAGCAAAACCCTATCGTCTGACAATAACACACAGGCTTCCACACCTGAGTTTAAACCACTGTGTGTGTGTGTGTGTGTGTGTGTGTGTGTGTGTGTGTGTGTGTGTGTGTGTGTGTGTGTGTGTGTGTGTGTGTGTGTGTGTGTGTGTGTGTGTGTGTGTGTGTGTGTGTGTGTGTGTGTGTGTGTGTGTGTGTGTGTGTGTGTGTGTGTGTGTGTGTGTGTGTGTGTGTGTGTGTGTGTGTGTGTGTGTGTGTGTGTGTGGTTACAGGAGCATTTCACCAATGTGCCTGTATACAGCTCAGACCTCCACACCCTTATCACACACACATTTTTACACGCGTGTTGCACCTTCTTTGATCATTAGTAATCAGGACGTGCAGAGGAGGGGGGGTGGGATTCATACCCTCCGCCTCTCAGGTGGGTTGCTTCTTGGATCAGCGGATCTCACGTGATGATACACAAACAGACGATAGATAAAGAAGCTGAGATTTTCAGGCTTCTTTTCCTTGATTTGGTTGCTTTAAATTAAAAGACAATGATTATGTTTGGGGTTTTGAACCCAAAAACAGACATCTGAAGACTTCCCCTTTTGATTTTCACTTTTTGACATTTTAACCAATCAAATCAAACCATCGATCACATCAAATCAAATCTTGACAATTGATTTGTTGCAGACAGAAAATAAGACTGATCCTGAGCCAAGCTGGCTTTTATTTAAGGGGTCATGATAACTGTGACATGAATTGATAGTTCCTACAAAATTGAACTGTGTTTAACTAAATCCAATGGCAAATATTATACTCACACTTTGGGCTGTCGGTATGTCCAATAATACTTGTTTACTATGGCTCTTTGTGTCTCACTTAATGTACTGTTTCATTTTGCTTTCTGCAGCAGTGTTGTTAGCTTTGCTAGCTAGCCAGTTAGACAGCAAGTCACTAACATTATACAAATAAGTCATGTTATGTTTCTCTGCTGGGATACAGTACCAATGCTTTTCAGACTTGTATGTTTTAATTAAACTACTCTTGTTGAAATCCCCAGATGTTAGGTAATAATGTTTGCTGTTGTTATCAACTGGGCTAGCTGACAAGGCTAGCTACTTGATAGCCAACATAAACACACATTTCAGTCTCTTAACCAATGTGTATTACATGAAGATTCATATACATATTTCCTATCTGCCACAAAGCACACGTCTTCAGGTCTGCAGGCTCTATTGACATTTCATCTGTTTGTGTGTTCAGGACTCTCAGGGAGCAGTGGATTAGAGCAAAGTACGAGAGAAAGGAGTTCTGTGAGCCTGGGAACCACTCTATATATGAGGAAGGTGAGTGTGGGCACACATGCACGCACACACATACACGCACGCACGCACGCACGCACACACACACACACATAAAAACACATTCATGCTAATGAATAACCTTTACTGGTTTCTTCCAGGAATGAGAGATGGCATTTTGATGAAGAGGGGGCGGGACAACGGGCAGTTCCTCAGCAGGCGATTCGTCCTCTCAGAGAGGGAGGGGACCCTGAAGTATTTCACCAAATATGACGTAAGCAAAAGCTGTAAATAGGACTTTTAGTGGCCACATGAAGCTTTACCTACACTGAACCTTGTCTGCAAAACACCAGTTACATGCGTTAATAAGACAGCTTCCTAAATAATGTTGTGTGAAGGCAGTAGTTTACTTCCAGCACATGTGCGACACACATGTAACCACATCACAAATATCTCAATAAAGTGCAGGAATAACTTCTGAAACCCGGAAATTAGTCAGCATTTTATCACTTCCTAAGCCCCAGTTAACATAAAATACATCAGTAAATACCCAACTGGTGACTTAAAAAATGGTGGTTGCTAACAAGTGTCTAAATGAGGCGACTTAACGTCATCAAGCCCAACATTAGCCACCTTTAGCTTAGCGGTGGTGACGTGAAGTCATGTGACCGTGCTGTAGTTCCTTTATAGCCCAACATTAGCCACCTTTAGCTTAGCGGTGGTGACGTGAAGTCATGTGACCGTGCTGTAGGTCCTTTATAGCCCAACATTAGCCACCTTTAGCTTAGCGGAGGTGACGTGAAGTCATGTGACCGTGCTGTAGGTCCTTTATAGCCCAACATTAGCCACCTTTAGCTTAGCGGTGGTGACGTGAAGTCATGTGACCGTGCTGTAGGTCCTTTATAGCCCAACATTAGCCACCTTTAGCTTAGCGGTGGTGACGTGAAGTCATGTGACCGTGCTGTAGTTCCTTTATAGCCCAACATTAGCCTCCTTTAGCTTAGCGGTGGTGACGTGAAGTCATGTGACCGTGCTGTAGTTCCTTTATAGCCCAACATTAGCCACCTTTAGCTTAGCGGTGGTGACGTGAAGTCATGTGCTGTGCTGTAGTTCCTTTATAGCCCAACATTAGCCACCTTTAGCTTAGCGGTAGTGACGTGAAGTCATGTGACCGTGCTGTAGTTCCTTTATAGACCAACATTAGCCACCTTTAGCTTAGCGGTAGTGACGTGAAGTCATGTGACCGTGCTGTAGTTTCCTTATCAGCTTTTTCCTTCTGGTTCTAAATTCTGTCTTCTGCTATTGCATTTACGCTCCTATAAAAGTGGTGTTAACATGTTTAAGTTTCACAAACTGTCACATTCACATTGATGAAATAACTTTACTAGAGACACATTATGTTCTGCAGGATTTAAACGCACACTTAATAACGCTCTTTATTATTCCACGCACCAACCAAAAACCTAGGAGTCCCAGCAGTAGCTCAGTCAGTAGGGGCTTGGACTGGGAATCGTAGGGTCGCCGGTTCAAGTCCCCAACAGACTTGAAATATGGAAAGTGGACTGCTACTTGGAGAGGTCCCAGTTCACCTCCTAGGCCCTACTGTGGTGCCCTTGAGCAAGGCACCGGACACCTCCAATCCCCCCTCCCCATTGCTCCCCGGGCGCTGCACGATAGCTGCCCACTGCTCCTAGTACTAGGATGGGTTAAATGCAGAGGACCAATTTCACTGTGTGTGCTCTGCTGTGTGCATGTATGTGACTAATAAAGAGGGCTTCATCCTCCGATTTGATTTGATTTGATCTTCCTCAGCTGCTGCTACCTGTGCTCCGATGAGCTGAAGCAGCTGTGTGTCCTCTGTCAGTGTGCAGGATTCACTAAGCTGTACACCATTTAAACACCAATTAGAGCTGGAAGCACTGCGAGTCTGTCACAGTGAAATTAGGTCCAAACTACAACAAGTTAAATTTTGAATATGGTTTCCAGTGTGTTCTAACACGTGAATTGGCTTAGAAAAGTTGAATTCCCCTTGTCCTTCAGCCCTTCTTTTGTCGCAGTACTTCTCTCTGTATTCTCCTGGAGCCTCTGCTATAGCCAGCAACAAAACAAAATCCTCTCATGCAGTCTCAGAAATGATAAAAGGGAAAGTGTCGCTCAGGTGCTCCGGGCTCTGAGCTGTTTGTGGTTTCAGAAAAACCTGGAGGTGTGTAAAATATTCAGGCCGGAGTCGCAGTCTGCCGGCTTCTGTTTCTCAGAGTTGTCTCACTTTCCGACGCTGGGGGAGACACACTGACGGGAGGGTGTAAAATCTAATCTTCTTTCAGATCTTTGTGAAAAAGCAGAGCTGTGTCTGTTATCTGTTAAGGTCGACACACACTTAGAATATGTTCCTATTTAAATTCCAGTCAGGACAGATTAAAGCTCACACGTTTTCTGGGATTAGTGTCGGTCTGAGGCGAGATGGTTATCGGTGACGCTGACTGATGTGTTGGTAATAGGTCCAGATATCATTTTCATGGCTAGAAATTGTACGAAATGTGGCCCCAAGGCCGATTCACCTTTATCCATTACTTTATTTTCTTCTCTGGTCAAAGTTTGTCTCAACAACACATTTTTTATCAAGACTGATGAAGACCATTACATCAGGTCCCAGACCAGTTCATCCAGACATTATTTACCTGTTTCTACAATGAACAGAGTTGTATTTAAAACCAGAAGGGCACTATGCATGTGCAGACCTTCACCAAAGTCAACGGTGCATTCAAGTGCATCTCGGATCGTCAAATGTCATGATATGGGAAGTCTTTTTTCTTCAGATTTTGTTTTATTTATGAGCCATAAATTGTAATATAGGATCAAAACATTGTCTTGCTAACAGCTTTTAAAACCACACGTTAATATCTGGACGTTTACGTGACTCTTCCCACTTGGTAACTCCGTTTTCCGATTTATTCCTACACCTAGTGAATGCAGCATCACTGCAATGTTAGAGAAAGTCAGAAATAATTTGTGCACCCTCATGTGATCCGGATCCACTCCAAAATGTAATTTGGCTCTTCCTTGGCTTATGCTGCACCCTTTCACCAAGTTTGATGAAAGTCACACGGGTAGTTTTTCTATAATCCTGCTGATGGTCAGACAAACCAAATCGAAAACGTCCTCCTTGGCAGAGGGAATAAAAAAAGAGTATCAGGGTGGAACAAACACAAGATGAAAATATGAGATGGAATACAATAAAGAGCCAGCTTTTTGTGACTGTTTCATATAATTAATCCAAACAAAGTGTAGACATTTGCTCTTCTGAATCCTGAATCATCAGCTTTACAGTCCCTGAATTACCAGAAGACTTGCTGTTGACCCTTGCATTTCTGACCCACTATTACACCTCCTTTTTCCTCTCCTTCCTCCCTTCCCTCTTGCAGGCTAAGGAGCCCAAAGCAGTGATCAAAGTGGACTCCATCAACGCCACCTTCCAGCCGGAGAAGATCGGGAACCCCAACGGCCTGCAGATCACCTACCTCAAAGACTACAGCACCCGCAACATCTTTGTCTACCACGACAACGGGAAGGTCTGTTCCCAGTGTTGCAAATCTATGACTCTAAAAATGTGATAGGAGTTCAATTATTAATTGTGTTTCCATCAGATAAAGAACGTGGTGAAAGTACACAGTTGGTGCTGCTGGGGCGAGTCTCCAAACCCTTTTAGAAACCATCCGTACCAACTGGTGCCTGCTGATGGAATCCATTAGCTGATAGCATCCAGTCCATCGCTCTCTGTTATTGCATGAATACACAGTGAAATATGTCAAGTATTTCCATGTCTAACATCTGATTGGAGAGACTGCTGTATCAAAGACAGCATGACATTCTTTGCACATTTTTTAATATCCCAAAAATTAAACTAGCTGGTGAGTTTTTGTTCTGTTTTTGAGACACAAAAATACATCTTTTGGTTTTGCAAATCTGTTTCCTCTTTCAGATTCTCTCCGGGTTATTTCATCTTTTCTAACTTCTCCCTAGATTATTAGGAGAGGATCTTTCCTCACTTGTGTCTCCCCCCTCTGTGTGTCTTCATCAGGAGATCGTGGACTGGTTCAATACGATTCGAGCGGTTCAGCTTCACTATCTAAAGGTGGCCTTCCCCGGGGCTACAAATGCTGAGGTGAGGACACACACACACTCTCACACACTGAACCTGAGCCGGAGAGAATTCATTATTGTTGTTATACTGTGCGTGCATTTTTTTACCAACTGAATACTCAGCACTGAAACCTGTTGTTCCCTCAGGGTGTTATCCTTCATTTCTTCTCTTTACTTGTTGTTTTCAGCTGGTACACAAACTCACCCGGAACTTTCTGAAGGAAGGATACATGGAAAAGACCGGCCCCAGGGCAAGTGACACACTCGTTATAATCACTGAGCATTAAGAAACATTTTAAACGATTTGAAAGTTGAAGTAGAATTATAAATCATTCTAAACCAAGGGAAATCACAACAGAGCCAGCTAACCAATCAGAGCAGGCTGGGCTCTGGTTTCAGACAGAGGGTGAAAAGAGGTGCTGCAGCACAGGCAGTATGAGAGATATAAAGAGACACTACATACTGATATACACCTGGACATCAGCAGGAGAGGACTCTTTAAAGTAGAGACTCTACATACTGATATACACCTGGACATCAGCAGGAGAGGACTCTTTAAAGTAGAGACACTACATACTGATATACACCTGAACATCAGCAGGAGAGGACTCTTTAAAGTAGAGACACTACATACTGATATACACCTGAACATCAGCAGGAGAGGACTCTTTAAAGTAGAGACTCTACATACTGATATACACCTGAACATCAGCAGGAGAGGACTCTTTAAAGTAGAGACACTACATACTGATATACACCTGAACATCAGCAGGAGAGGACTCTTTAAAGTAGAGACACTACATACTGATATACACCTGAACATCAGCAGGAGAGGACTCTTTAAAGTAGAGACACTACATACTGATATACACCTGAACATCAGCAGGAGAGGACTCTTTAAAGTAGAGACTCTACATACTGATATACACCTGAACATCAGCAGGAGAGGACTCTTTAAAGTAGAGACTCTACATACTGATATACACCTGAACATCAGCAGGAGAGGACTCTTTAAAGTAGAGACTCTACATACTGATATACACCTGAACATCAGCAGGAGAGGACTCTTTAAAGTAGAGACGCTACATACTGATATACACCTGAACATCAGCAGGAGAGGACTCTTTAAAGTAGCGACGCTACATACTGATATACACCTGAACATCAGGAGGAGAGGACTCTTTAAAGTAGAAACTCTACATACTGATATACACCTGAACATCAGCAGGAGAGGACTCTTTAAAGTAGAGACACTACATACTGATATACACCTGAACATCAGCAGGAGAGGACTCTTTAAAGTAGAGACACTACATACTGATCTACACCTGAACATCAGCAGGAGAGGACTCTTTAAAGTAGAGACACTACATACTGATATACACCTGAACATCAGCAGGAGAGGACTCTTTAAAGTAGAGACGCTACATACTGATATACACCTGAACATCAGCAGGAGAGGACTCTTTAAAGAAGAGACACTACATACTGATATACACCTGAATATCAGCAGGAGAGGACTCTTTAAAGTAGAGACTAGAGATAGCAGACATATGTTGGAATGAAGCATTCACACAAAGAGGCTTTTGTACATTGTTACATCAGCATAGCTACATGCAGGTGCTTTCACACACTCAGAAGCTTCTACACACACACAGTAACCTGATCCTAGAGGAAACAGCCACTTCAGTATTCAGACACACACTCCATTTAATCTCTGTGTGTCAGGCGGCGAGATGAAAGGAGCCACTGACTCGCTTTGGGACGATTCGCTAAACGAACGTCATCACTCATTTCCTCGCGCACCTGTGAGAGATATTTGGGGAAGGAGTCACGGGCGAATTGAGAACAGATGACTGTTGGCTGCGAGGAAATCAAACTCTTTTATGAAGACACTTTGGCTGCAGTCGGGGACCTGAGTGTCCTTTTCGTTCAAAGCTCGGCTCTCTAAAGCTGCTTCGATAAACTCTCAGAAGGTGTTGAGTATTCTTTAAGAGCTTTCAGCGGGATGAATTAAACCTTCAATTTTGCCATTTCAGTTTCAGAGTGTTATGCATCACAAGCATTCAGACCTTTATTTAGAGACTTTAAAGCCAGGTTTGTTGCACTTCCAATGCCTAATAAACATTTATAAAGAATGCCAACACTCCTGATTTATAGAAAGGAACTTGTGTTTCATGAATTACCTCAATAAGGCTGCAAAGAGCTTCAGTATCAGTATCAAATGTCCCTGCAGCATACAATCATTGCCTTTTCTCAGGGTTTTCCACTCGTTACAATATCTAAATGTTGCTATGGATATGCAAAGGTCTGTGTTTACTTTTTTTTCAGATATCAACATATTCTTATAGTGCTCAAGTAGTTATTAATTGACAACGCATAACTGATTTAGCTTATTTTGAGTAGTTAAAGGTTAGATGATGAAACAAAAAAGCAGAGAAATTGATGATAAGTAGTTGCAAGCCAAGAGTCACACAACGTAACACTATGAATCACTTCTTTAAATTGAAAGCGAGACAGAAAACCCCTTCAGTCTTTGTCTCTTCAGTGATATGAAATTACTGCTTTGTGTCTCAGTGTTTCTCTGTCTCCCTCGTCTCCTGCCTGACTGTCTCCCTCGTCTCTCTACAGCATACAGAAGGCTTCAAGAAGCGCTGGTTCACTCTGGACCAGAGGAGACTCATGTACTTCAAAGATCCCCTGGTATGACATCTGTTCACACACACACCTACACACATCACACAGACTTCAGTGTGTCGGTTTATATTTAGTCGTTAGTTGATGCTTGAGGGAATATGCTTCATTTTCCTGATCACAACCGACCGACGACAATGCCATGAGGCAGAGCTGGGACCAAGACTTGCAAGTCATGATTAAGTCTCAAGTCCATGGAAGTCCCACATCTAGAATGATGTGTCCAAAGTAATCACAGACTAGCATCTTGTGAAGACAGACTAGTCCCAAGTCAAGACAGACCAGTCACAAGTAAAGACAGACTAGTCGCAAGTCGAGAAAAATGTGTCCTTAATACTCACAGACAAGTCCTACTTAAAGATGGACAAGTTTCAAGACATGATAGACTAGCCTCATGTCATTATTGACTAGTCCAAAGTTGCCAAGGTCAAGAATGGTAAGTCCCAACTCAAGAGTGATTCGACCCAAGAAAGACAAGTCCCAAGTGAACAATGATGTGCCTTAAGTAAATACAGACACGTCCTAAGTATAGACAGAATCATCTCAAGTCAATACAGACTAGTCGCAAGTCAAGACAAATGGGTCCTTAACAATCACAGACAAGTCGTAATTAAAGACGGACAAGTCCTTTACCAAGACAAACAAGTCCCAAGACATGATAGATTAGCCTCATGTCATAACAGACTAGTTCAAAGTTGCCCAGGTCAAGAATGGTAAGTCCCAACTCAAGAGTGATTTGATCGAAGTGCGGACAGACAAGTCCCACCTAGAGACAGAGTCATGGTTTACATTTCTGTATCATTTTTGTCTAGCTGCTTCTCAGTCATTGTAACTCAAGTCCATGTCATGTGATTCAAGTCTCTGCTTGAAGGTATTCCTGTGCTCTTACAAAATAATTAAAATGATCACCATGGAGAGCGGAGGGGGGGGGGGGTGGATTAAGTGTGACTCAGTAGGGTCTGATATAAGCTACTTTAATCTGTACGTAACCTTGTTATCCATGTGGCCTTTTTAACATGTACAGATTGCCTTAAAAGGAAGTGAAACGCAAACAATCCGAGTTGCTTAATCCTGTAAACTACGCTGTGGACTTCCAGAGACAACTCTGTGTGCAAACCGTTATCTGATACCGGTGCTTGCAAGCTGCAGACAATGTGAAAGTTAGGTTCTGAGTCACAGAGACTTTGCTTGAGAGGGGGCGGCCCCGATTGCCCAACACTTGGCTAAATGCACATCAGATAGCCTAGCATGATTAGCTGAGCTGATGCAATAGTTCAATGGAGAGGTGCAATAATTATAGGTGACCGAAATGTCTGAATTCCCCCGAGAGCGCAATACAAGAAAAACTGGACGATGAAAGGAACAGGAAGTCTAGTGAAGTTGTGTGTGGACTGGGAGTATGTGGCGGAGGCTCAAAGCGAGTGTCATTTGATCCCTTAGATAATGTCTGCATAACGTATGTTTGATGTTGGGTTTACAATGATGCACTGTGTACGCAATTTGTTCAGATTTTCTGAGAACAAAGGGGGATTTATTTGAGACGTTTAAGCAGTGTCACCTTGTGGTAGTAACACATCAGAGGAAATTGGTTTAGAGATTATCATGCAATAGATTCATTCAAGGCAAGGTGCTGGAGTGTCTATAGTCTCTGGATGTATGTGCTCTGAAAATTGGCAAGGAAATAATCTTTGTAGAAAGGATTTAGCCTATACATTACCAAAGAGCATACACGTGAACATAAAGCTTGGATTGAAGTTTTCATTATTAACTTAGAAATTGGAGAAATTTCAGTCCAGACCAAAAGAGGTAATCCAAAAAGCTACGTGGCTAGCGATGCTAAAAACATTGTTTAAGAGGCTGTGTCTCAATTCAGTAAACTGCCATTTCATATAGTTTGCAGTGTGTGAATCTGGACCGGGTAGTGTTGTCTAAAATCAAGCATGGCTGCTGTTCTGCTGAGGAAGGCTAGCTCTGTTGTTGGAGTTAAACTGGACAATCTGGAGGAGGTGACTGAGGGGAGGACGAGGAGGAAACTGGACAGTATCCTGGATAACCCCTCCCACCCCCTCCATGCAGAGCTAGTGAAGATGTTCAGCCACAGACTCATCCCACCTCGGCACAGCACTAAGCGCCTGGGAAGCTCCTTTGAGCCTGTAGCCATCAGACTGCACACCAAGGGGTTCACCAGGAGACCCCCTGAGAGTAACCGGACTGCACACCAAGGGGTTCACCATGAGACCCACTGACAGTAACCGGACTGCACACCAAGGGGTTCACCATGAGACCCCCTGACAGTAACCGGACTGCACACCAAGGGGTTCACCATGAGACCCCCTGACAGTAACCGGACTGCACACCAAGGGGTTCACCATGAGACCCCCTGACAGTAACCGGACTGCACACCAAGGGGTTAACCACGAGACCCCCTGACAGTAACCGGACTGCACACCAAGGGGTTCACCATGAGACCCACTGACAGTAGCCGGACTGCACACCAAGGGGTTCACCATGAGACCCCCTGACAGTAACCGGGCTGCACACCAAGGGGTTCACCATGAGACCCCCTGACAGTAACCGGGCTGCACACCAAGGGGTTCACCATGAGACCCACTGACAGTAGCCGGACTGCACACCAAGGGGTTCACCATGAGACCCACTGAGAGTAACCGGACTGTACACCAAGGGGTTCACCATGAGACCCTCTGACAGTAACCGGGCTGCACACCAAGGGGTTCACCATGAGACCCTCTGACAGTAACCGCACTGCACACCAAGCTGCTCTCGTTCTGAACTCATACATGTGGATATTTCCGTTATTTATCTGGATATATTCTTTTAGAATTTAGAGTTTTTATTTTAAATGTGTGTTTCATTTTCCCGTGTGAACCTGTTCTGCTTTTCCTCCTCTGTTGCTGCTTAAACACTTGAATTTCCCCATGGGGATTAATAAAGGTACACCTTATCTTATCCGTCACAGCTAGCACCGTTATCTTTGCATTAACAAGTTATTAGAGACTGTTCAATGGACCAAATTAAATTAACGGTGGCCTCTTTTCGACACTAGTGTAGTGGAATGTTTATAAAGTGTGGAAAGACCACCATGTATAACTTTTATTTGTAGAGTGCTGTGCTTTGAGTGTGAGAAGTGTCTAGCCTTCCTCACTCAGCTCTGTGACCGTTATGAGAGCACCATCCGGGTGCATTTTGCACTCTAAAGTCGTACAGAGTTACGCACATTCAGACACAGCATGGTTCCCGCTATTCCAACGTTTTCAGCTGACCTATGTCTGTCCCCCTTTCCCTCTCTTTGAAGGACGCCTTCGCCAAAGGTGAAGTGTTCTTGGGGAACAAGGACCACGGGTACAGCGCCTCCCCCGGCCTGCCCGCTGGCACCCACTGCAACGGCGCCTGGCAGTACGGTATCACCATAGAAACACCTGATCGCGGCTTCCTGTTTACCTGCGAGTCAGAGAGCGACCAGCAGGATTGGCTGAAATGCTTCAATGACGTCATGAATGCTGTGATGTCCCCTCAGGAGTACACAAGTAAGAATGAATATATTTCTAACATAATTTCATATACTTTAGTTATTAGCTTTCAAACTAGGCTGCTGATTGCTTCTTTTTTGAGTGCCCGTTGGTGTTTTTTCCAAAAGCTTTACATCAAATAAGTACTATGCCCCATACGGGTACAACGGAATTATTCAAAAAGACAACAAAAACACAAAAGCACAAAAATAAATTACACATTTAAATAAATGTACAATAATATCTAAGGTATTTGCTATTCTAAATCACTCTATACTTTCTAATAATCAATCAACACAAAAGTACATGTAAGGCTTATGAGCAGTGAGTAGTTATCCAGGCAACCAAAAATATCTAATTCAGTGGAAAAGTAATCACCAAACCAACCAAGATTTTCTACCACATTTGTCTAGAGACCATGAGTGTCTGTATGTCAATCCATCCAACCGTTTTCCAGATATTGGAGAAGTGGCAGGTTATAACCAATCTTTAAAACCCCAAAAAAGTAACCATGGAAGCGTGTGAGTAGCTCAACGTTTGGCTTTGAAATGAATCCTAAGGGTGCATTTGCAGTTTCCGCTTTGTGTGAAAGAGCAGTGTGATACCTTATGTACTGCAGTATAGTCAGCATTAGCAAAACAGGGTTTTTTTTCTAACTTTGGATTCTGATTTGTCTTCAAGTGGAAGCTTTGTTCAAGCACAGGCATTGATGGACCGGAGGCCTGTGGACCATCTCCTCTCCCACCCGGACTCACATCTGTGCCACACTACCTTCGTCACTAATATGATCTCACTGGAGCGTCTTCCAAGTCCCGATGCTGCTCTTTGGGGGCAGATGTACGAACAAGAGGACCATGGCAACATTCATTGGTACATTTAAAGAAAATATCGAGTCAAAAACATAGGAATACTACAGGTATTTGATTTTGTTGTGCTGCAAGCTTTGTACGGGGGGGGGGGGGGGGATACTTAAGATGTTGGTTCGGTCTGACCCTAACCCTAACAAATACATGGCCAAAATCACAGAGATCAATATGGTGTTGGTTTCCACTGTCAATCACTTAATCAGATGCATACACAGTGCCATTTTTAAAAGCCAATAGGACCTCTTGTATTAAGTATTTTATGCTAGTGTAATGTGATGATTGGGTAACACAAAAAAGGCGACCGTGAACAGGAGAGAAGCTGCTTCATCAGTCTGGGATCAAGATTCCTTTTCTTTAAACTTTTTTTAAATAAAACCAATTATTTTATTCATTGATTCATTTTAATGTTAACTTGTGTATCAAATGTATTGCAGTCCAGCTCATGAGATAGAGCTGAACAATGCTGATTATTGTGCTGTTTCTGTCCAAAAGATCAGAGTTTTTCAAAGCAAAGCAATATCTTAGACACACTACCTGTACAGTTTGCATCATGACTCTTGTGATTTTGTCAGACTTCTTTTGTTAGTAGTAGGTTTAGAACAAGTGTGCCTGTTGAAGAGGATCATTTATAGACAATAAATCATGTTTGCAAATGCATAGGGGATAGAAAAGCTGTAAGCACTTTAAGACATTGCATGGTCTAACAGTGCCTCCATGTGGCAGACCATTCCATTACTAGACCTGGGTTGGAACAGTCAATGATTCAGGTTAAAGGTTTCCCTTTCTTCCGTTTCACTGAGCGTTTGTTGTTTTTCTTTCAGTATTTTGGTTAAAGAGGTACTCCCATTATGTATTGATCTGTTGTCATTTCTATGCTTGAGCATGGCTGGCTGACATGAACATATTGATTACGAATAATAAAATAAATATTTCTTCTGGAAGTTGTCGAGGAATCTCTGTACAGATTTGTGCACCAATTCACTCTATGAATCATTGTTGAGCTTTTCCACATATTCTACATTTCCTGCACCATAAACCTATATAGATTCAAGAGTACGTGTGGATTTCATACTCTCTAACTCACAGAGAAAGCAAGTGAAGTCGGTTTTTAAAAGTTGTGAAGATAAGGTTCAAATTAAGAAGTTGTACATCTAAACAGAGGTCAAATGAAACCTTCTCTGTTATGGATGGCTGTTGTGTGTGTGTGTGTGTGTGGTTGCGGACAAGTGCCCCCGCCAGTGGTTTCTGGGTGTTTAAAACTACAGAGGCCTGAGAGGAATACCTCATAAATCTATAGGTCCTTGCCAGTTTTCACCCAGGTGAGAAAGAGGTAGGACGGAGAAGAGAAAAGGAGGGAGAGTGACCATGAAAACCCCAAAGAACACAAACACTTTGGTCTTCAGTCAAACTGGAGGCTTTCATGGATCCGAGCTTCATCTGCCCTGGTAATTGAGGTCAAAGGAGGTAAAGCGGAGCGGAGGTAAAGCGGCAACATGGATCATTTGGATAAAGGAAAGGAGCTCTACCACAGCAGGTAGACATCTGTAAAAAAAAACTTGGATTGGATATGGTACAGCTGATGATTCAACCCTTTTGGTCCTATCAAGACGAGAAAACCTATGGAGATCACTGCAGTGGACGGACATGTATTGAAAGTGACTGAAGTTATCCCAATAAGGAGACACCCTGGAATCTGAAGTTCACTTCAAGCAAACATTGCCTTTGCAAAGTTTGCCGTCGGAGATTTTCAGGGAACTTGATCCTGATTTTGGCGTGTGGAGGGCAGTCATTTTTGGGATACCAATCCACTGGAAGCTCCATACTCCCTGAAGCTGCTGGCCATATCATTAGTCTACCTGGTCTTCTAATTGGATATTAAAACCTCTGTCACCTATCGAATATCAATGCTGTTTCTTGATGTCACAGCTTGTACCCAAGTTGGTTTTACCTGCATTTTTCGAGATACAGTTTCTAAGAAATTACTGTATTTTCTATCAGCTGCCATCTGTGCTACTCATCACAGCATGAGATGTTTGCACAAACTTTAAAAGCTTTCCTAATTGAATGCAATGTCCTTGGATCTGTGAACCTGCCATGAACTGCACTCCCAATGCCACCATCACGCCACAGCTGGGCCTTGTCCTGAGCCCAGGGGCTGGAGACGGAGGTTCCCAGGACGGTGGTGGCGGTGGTGGTAGTGGTGGTGGTGGACTTTGGGTGACATCTCTGCTTGGTGTGACTCTGATGATCATGTGCGCCATGGGTTTGGTGGGCAACACGTACACGCTCATCATCACACGATCGGCCGCCTTGCGTAGGACAGGCTCCATGTACGTTTACATTGTCAACTTGGCTCTGGCGGACCTGCTCTACCTGTCCACCATCCCCTTCGTGGTCTGCACCTACTTCGCCCACGACTGGCTGTTCGGTGAGGCCGGCTGCCGCATCCTGCTGAGCCTCGACCTCCTCACCATGCACGCCAGCGTCTTCATCCTGGTTGCTATGAGCCTTGAGCGCTACCGTGCCGTGGCGAAGCCCTTCAGCGCGCACAGGTCCTCGACTCGTAAACGGAGACTAGCTGCAGGGGTTATCTGGGGGTTAGCCTTTGTGCTAACACTTCCCATGATGGTGATGATCCGCCTCAGTGAGGGGAAACCAACCGCGAGGGGTACGGTGAAAAGGATCTGCTTCCCTACATGGACCTATGATGCTTTCAAGGCTTACATCACCGTCCTGTTTCTGACCAGTGTTTTAGTTCCTGGATTGGTAATCGTCGGGCTGTATGTGGGGCTGGCTAGCCGCTACTGGGCGGTGCAGGCTAGCTTTGGAGGCAGCAGCCGGTCTGCCCGCAGGAGAGGACTCAAACAGAAAGTGGTGTCAATGATCTTTAGCATCGTGGTGGCCTACTGGGCTTGCTTCCTGCCTTTCTGGGGATGGCAGCTAGCCAAACTCTTCTCTCCGGAGTCCCTCAGTGCTTTGTCTCCGGCGGCTCATAATTACGTGAATTTCTTCGTCACGTGTCTGACGTACGGGAACAGCTGCATCAATCCATTTCTATACACTCTTCTGACCCGAAACTATAAAGACTACTTGGCCCAGAAAGGTCAGTCTGTGGGATCGAGCAGGGCTGACGCCGGGTCAGCTGTGACTACGCCACTGCAGGAACTTTAGTGGATGAAGAAATCCTCGCTAGGCATTGACACCCAAGTGAGGAATTGGTATTGACTGCTGGTTATCATCCAGAGAGAGGACATCTGTATTCTTGCTTCTTTGTACATAACCGGAAAGTGTCATATTTGTGAGACATTTGTAATCTGACGTAGCACTATCTACAAACTGAGTAAATTCTGAGAACATTTTAAGTTTCCTAAAGACGTTAAACCAGAGCCTTTGAGGATTCAGAGAAATCCAACACAGCAGGTGGATGTTTGCTAACACAAAAGTCAGTTTGAAGGCAGACGACACAAATGAGAGCATTTCATTTTTTGTTTTGTAATATACAACCTAAGCCTTATCCTCACATGTGCAGGACAGATGACTGTTATTCTACTCTTACAAAACACATTTCTATGTGATCTTTAGTCTACAAATACTTGGGTTCAATTGCCAGTTGTTACCTTAAATGCAAAGTACTTTTGAATATCTCTAGGGAAGAAATGCTGGTGACACAAATCGCATGTTCGATTGCTCCTTCCCTCTCCTATCTGCCGTACCACTTTAAACACACACATGTAAAGGATATTTCATCTGCGTCAAGGGAATGTGTTTGCATCGTGCCACATTCCTCAGCCTCGAGCCACGGCTTCTTTGAGTCCTCCTGCAAATTGTCTCTGAAAGAGCTGCTTCATCTCACCTCTGTCATATATATACTCCCTCTCTTTGCATTATCCTGTTTGATTCTCTATCACCTGCTCTATCCTTATAGTGCAACAACTCTAAATCAACAACGCCAAATTCATGATCAATGATTTCAGATCCGATTTGTCCTTTAGTTTTTATCCTTATTCTTCACGTGATCAATGTTTAGTACTGGTTTTAACAAACGTCCTTTTTGGACAAACTTGTGCTTAGAAATGATAGTGCTAGATAGCAGATTTATAGAGATTGAGGCGATATGTAAAGTCGTCGCCTGTAAAAATCATGCAGCTTCAATGGCTTTTATCTGGTTTTCACTCCATTAAATGTTTTAAAACATGCACTGGCTTTATTTTACAATTTACGATTTAAATCATAAGGAGATCTGAATCTCCGAAACACCTCCATTAAAGGTGTCACCGCCAGTGAATTATGACTGAAAACCTGTGTGTTGTGATGTTCAGGTGTATATCAGTATGTAGTGTCTCTGCTTTAAAGAGTCCTCTCCTGCTGATGTTCAGGTGTATATCAGTATGTAGAGTCTCTACTTTAAAGAGTCCTCTCCTGCTGATGTTCAGGTGTATATCAGTATGTAGCGTCTCTACTTTAAAGAGTCCTCTCCTGCTGATGTTCAGGTGTATGTCAGTATGTAGTGTCTCTGCTTTAAAGAGTCCTCTCCTGCTGATGTTCAGGTGTATATCAGTATGTAGTGTCTCTACTTTAAAGAGTCCTCTCCTGCTGATGTCCAGGTGTGTATCAGTATGTAGTGTCTCTACTTTAAAGAGTCCTCTCCTCCTGATGTCCAGGTGTATATCAGTATGTAGTGTCTCTACTTTAAAGAGTCCTCTCCTGCTGATGTTCAGGTGTATGTCAGTATGTAGTGTCTCTACTTTAAAGAGTCCTCTCCTGCTGATGTTCAGGTATATATCAGTATGTAGTGTCTCTACTTTAAAGAGTCCTCTCCTGCTGATGTTCAGGTGTATATCAGTATGTAGCGTCTCTACTTTAAAGAGTCCTCTCCTGCTGATGTTCAGGTGTATATCAGTATGTAGAGTCTCTACTTTAAAGAGTCCTCTCCTGCTGATGTTCAGGTGTATATCAGTATGTAGTGTCTCTACTTTAAAGAGTCCTCTCCTGCTGATGTTCAGGTGTATATCAGTATGTAGTGTCTCTGCTTTAAAGAGTCCTCTCCTGCTGATGTTCAGGTGTATATCAGTATGTAGTGTCTCTACTTTAAAGAGTCCTCTCCTGCTGATGTTCAGGTGTATATCAGTATGTAGTGTCTCTACTTTAAAGAGTCCTCTCCTGCTGATGTTCAGGTGTATATCAGTATGTAGCGTCTCTACTTTAAAGAGTCCTCTCCTCCTGATGTCCAGGTGTATGTCAGTATGTAGTGTCTCTTTATTTTTCTCATACTGTCTGTGCTGCAGCACCTCTTTTCACCCTCTGTCTGAAACCAGAGTCCAGCCTGCTCTGATTGGATAGCTGGCCGGCTCATAATAGAACACATGACAACAGGAAAGGGAAACCCCCAAAAGGCATAATAGGGCCTCTTTAATACTCCGCTGAGGTAAAATAGTCAAAAGAGATGACTGGTATCAGAATGTTGACTGTATGTGGAAGCGAGCCAAATCCAAACCAAGTGAAATACAGACAAAGAGTAAGACATGGAGACACATTTTTTTTCCCCCACAGCATTTATTAACGAACCCAGTGACTGATGGGATGTCGGAGCAGACACACTGAGCTACGCTGTGCTGTGGCTCCCTCCGATGGCCATTTCCTCTTATTACATACCACATATCTAGTGTAAAACAGACTGTTAAAGCTGAAGCTCTTCAAACTCTTGAAACTCTTCAAAAGCAACACACAAAAAAGGTGGACAGATCAAGACTTCTACTTGATCTTGATGCCGACGATCCTGGCGTCGCCGCTGACATCGAAGTGTTGGTACTTTACGTCTCCCAGGCGGTTGGGGAAGTTCAGCATGGAGCCGTCAGGAAGCTTGATGTAGAACTGCTCCATGCTGAAGTTGATGTGAAACTGAGGACAAAAAGAGAATACAGGATTTATCTTTCAGTACATACAAGGAAACAAAGCTAAGAGGACATGTGTGTATGTAAAACGAATGAGATAAGTGTGCTATCTGTCTTCCAGGGGCTATTGGGTTTATTGAGCCTGTAAACCCCTTCATGATTGCACAGCTCAGCGTCTGTTGAGTTACCAACTTTACAGTCCACTTCTTATGGGGAAATACATCATGAAATTTGGACTCCAGCCAAATGACTGCAATAAATACAGCAGAAGACCTTTGCTGATGAGCTGCCAAAGTATTTCATCAGATACACCGAGGTCAGTGTGTGTGAACTGTAATCAGAAGCCAAAGCAGCTTTGAATCTTTGTGGTATAAACATTGAATGGATATTAATTCTTCAGAAGTGATGACTCGGAGATGACTTATTTGCCATTTTTCATGTGGCTGAATGTATAACAATCTAAAACTGTTAAGAAATGTTAACTCAGAATTCTCTAAAAATAAATGGTCCGAATTATTCAGATAAATATCAAAATCAATATTCTTAGAAAAATGTTGGAAATTTATTATCAGAATTCTGAGATTTAAGAATAATTGGGATTATTTTTTTCCCAAAGTTCAGACTTTTTACTTTATTCTCAGAATTCAGAAATGTTCTTTTTTTTTATTCTGACTTAAAGCTCAGAACTAAAGATAAGTGTGGGTCATCTCACACATTGTTTCCACATGTTGCCCTAATCCTCTTCTGTACAATTAAATCTTATCACCAATTCAAAAAAAGAAATACAGAAATAAAAGGTCAAACTACAACGTATAGCGGAACCATTTCTATCTTGAATTAACTTTGTTATCCACCCTTTTTTTAGAATACTAACCATGATGTGTACTGTCTTTTACTGATGTGTATTGGGAAACCAATAGAAGGTCAGATTATGTAACTTCCGAGACCTGACATAACTCGTACTTCCTCTTATAAACAAAAAGGTGAAATAAAAAGCAATAAAATAAATGAATACTTGTTTTCCTTCATTTAAATAAATAAAAAACAGACTTCTTACAGATTACAGATATTGACTGCCTCCCAACACACCTTGCATTCCTCCCCACGCACAAAGGGGAAGTTTCCCTCTCGCATCTCGTCCCCCCAGCACCCCCCGGACATGGTGTTGAAGATGATGGTGTTTTCTTCCCCGTTGTAATCGAATCGGGGGTTGAAGTGCATCGCAACGTTCTCAGAGTCGTGGCCGATGTTGATGGCGAAGCTGCATGGGAGGTCAAAAAGGGAGGCGATGAGAAAGGGGGAAGAAGTGGATGAAACAATAACCTCTCTCAAAGAGCGTCGACTTCCTCCTCATTCAATGTGACAGAAGAATCTATATCTGTGATCTCTGAGGAGGCAGACTTACGAACTGCAGTCGTTGTTGGGCTTGACGCGGATCTTGAACTCATTCCCCTCCTTGAATGTCATGTTGGTGACTTTCTGTAGAGGGAAATAAGAAGAGACAAATGGTAGGGGTTACACAACTAGTCTCCTTTTTATTTTAGTACAGCTTAAGTTTGGATCAGACGACCAATTTGCGGGATGAAAGGGATAATAAATAAGAAGCCGGGCTAAATTTGGACTATTGACTGGTGGTGTATTTACTTATTTGGACGGATGGATCCTAGTAAAACTATCTTTTCAGAGACTGGATTTTAAGGGTTACAAAAAAAAGGTAGCGTTAGGGTTACACGACTAGTTGCGTTTCCATAATAGTACAGCCAGAGTTTGGACCAAACCAAGAGTACGGGGGGAAAGATTTGACAAGAGGCAGGATGAATTGTGAACTATTGACTCCTCTATCTGTATATTTTCTTCCAGTGAAACTAAAAGGATATCAACTTTGATCAGAAGATATTGAAATTAACAACAAGTCTGTTAATCTTCAGGTATAAAGAATGCTTTGTTTGGATCAGCCCACTAATATGGGGGATAGAGGAGATCATTTACAAGAGGAAGGGCTGAATATGAACCCCGGACTGCTCTGTTCTTCGTGGTCATCCTCGTAAAAAACATGGTATTTTAGTTTATTGGAAAAGGGCTCCACAAACAGGGCATCAATTTGAGTCTGAACAAATTTCCTTTTTAAACAAGCCTGTTAATCTTCAGGTATCAATACTCCTTTGGCATTGAATTCACACATTTTAAGAGATGAACATGAACGGCTGGAGGATGGATGATCGTAGCTGTTCCTGTTTTGACTGTTGATGATCAACCAGGGTGTACAAATGGCCCTCGGCTGTAAATGTACCGAAACAGGAAGGCCCTGTGTTTGTTCCTTGACACGTGGTTATCATATATAGACAATAAAACCATAAACACACACACTGACCTTCTGCCACGTTATATGTGCACACACTAAACAGGTACTGTCTCTTTAAAAAAAATACAAGTCTTACAAATAAAAACTAGCAAACCTGATAAAACACCTCAGATAGATTTTGAAGTTTCCAGGAAAACTATACGATACCACAGACAGAATAGTCTTCCTTGAACCTGTAATCAATAACTCCCATTCACCATCCTGTCCTTCCTGTCCCATATACGGCGGTGGTGGCAAAGTCCATAGGGGCTTGGCCTGGGAACTGGAAGGTCACCAGTTCAAGTCCCCGAAAGACCAAGTGCCACCGTGGTGTCCCTGAGCAAGACACTGGTTACCTACACTGCATAATGGCAGCCCACTGCTCCTAACACTAGGATGGGTCAAATGCAGAGACCGCATTTCGTTGTCCTAGTACTTGTACTCTGTGCAATGACAATAAAGTTGAATCTTCATCTTCATCTTCATATACCTGCACCACACCTATAGATACCCCATCTTTACCCCCCCACAATTCCCCTTATCTCCGATCAATGCTGGTTTATCATTGACTGCTAAGACTTGGAGTTGGAGAATAATTAAGACCAGTTGTACTCCATTATTTCCCATGAGGATTTTAGGACGTTGTTAGTGTTACGTTCTCTATATGGCAGCACAATACCTGTCTCGTATTGCCAAGCCATTACAATATTATATATTACGGGAGTGTCTTCTGTAAGTTAAACTGCTTTAGATTTACTAAATCTAAACGCATGGCACTTCCTTTGCAGACATGTATATTTTAAATTAGTTGCAGAGCTTTTGTTTCACAGTTGAAGTCTTGGTCACAGTATATCAGTTATTAAAGAATATTTGTTTTCTGTCCCTTGAATAAACTGTTAATGATTAACAACCTACTCCATAAAACTAAATACATGAGAAAGGTGCTAATGCAACCAAACCTTCTCTTTTCTCTCCTATCAAGCCATAAGGACATTTCAAATGTAGGTAAATCTGCGTTAATACCGCAAAGAATGGCATTCAAAGCTCTGTGAAATGGTCAACGTCCACCTTACTTACATACAATTTGTACTCTTCTATGTATTTAGAAATGTGGCACAATGAACTTTTCGATGGACTATGGCTTTAGAAACTGCAGAACATTTAGGAAAAGCAATCTAGCAATGGAGTGTCATACCGTCACCATGAAAGGACACAATACTAAATGCAGTTTACGTGTAGAATGAAGGAATATGAGGCTTTCCGCCCCGCTCACCATCTTGGCTGTCTTCAGGTGGCTGTCCCTCAGTGACAGAGCTCTGCCGGCAGGTGAGTCTTTATATAGCACCTGTGACGTTTACCTGGGACAGGAAGCAGCCAATGGGAGAAGAGTTGTAACAAAATATGACCAATCACTGGTGACTTCACCTTTCAAATCCAACTTTATTTCAGTATGGGCAATTATGTTTGGGCCTTGGGTCTCTTGAAATGCGCTATATAAATAACGGTATAATTACTTCAAAGTATGACTTTTTTTTATCCCATGTGTACTATCTGTGTTTCTGTCTTATTCTATTGCTGCTACACGATCCTGAATTTCCCTAAGGGGGTCAATAAAGGTCCATGTTATCTTATCTTATTTTACACAGCGCAATTTGGGTACTGTCCTTCATTTTTTTGGACTATAAGTTCACCAACATTAGTGTCAGACCTTCACATTTCCTCATTTTCCAAAAACTGAGAAGCAATGATGTTTTAAAAATGGCAGATTTAATAGCTATTTTCAGATTACGATTATTAAATATGGTTAAATAATGATGCATAATGACAATATTTGCCCCTGAATGTAATCACAGGGTCTTGCCAGTTTGAGCTGCAAACTCCCCGGCATGAAATGGATCACAATGTTTGAAACTACACATATCCACATTGTACCAGATAGAGTCGGAGGATGAAACCCTCTTCATTAGTCACATACATGCACACAGCAGAGCACACACAGTGAAATTGGTCCTCTGCATTTAACCCATCCTAGTACTAGGAGCAGTGGGCAGCTATTGTGCAGCGCCCGGGGAGCAATGGGGAGGGGGGATTGGAGGTGTTTGGTGCCTTGCTCAAGGGCACCACAGCAGGGCCTAGGAGGCGAACTGGGACCTCTCCAAGTAGCAGTCCACTTTCCATATTTTTTTACTTGAACCGGCGACCCTACGATTCCCAGTCCAAGCCCCTACTTACTGAGCCACTGCTGTACCATGGTCATACTTCGAAAAAATACTTGAAAGAAATTCAATTTGTCCTCATAATGAAACACAATAACTACTTATTTATTTACTATGAAATGTTTGTAAATGTTTTATATCTCTGGGCACCTGATGTAGGCTTAACTGAGAGGAAAATGTATGTAACACATGAGATACTGAGTTTTGAGTTCGGCTGTTATTAATTATTTTGCATTCAGATTGCCTTAATGCAGGGGTGTCCAAACTTTTTTCACCAAGGGCCAAATTCAGAAAAATATACGAGGGTCTGGGCGCCTTACTAGAGTTGAAGTATATTGCCTCTTACGTTAGGTTATAAGTTAGCAAAATCAATCAAATGTAGGGAAGTTATGCTTGATACTTGAACATGCTTTAGGAAAAAATCAGCCTACACCACAGCTGTCCGTAGGGCTCGCTCAGAGTGCTTACAATAAGGGGGAAATGAAGGGCATATTTCAAGCTTGTTATTTAAATCAGTTACTGGGCTTTTTTTTTTTATCAACTTAGATTTGTTAGAAAATGTTTTCAACTTTAATTGCCCGAATTTATTTGAAAAGTGGGCTCTTTAACTCGTGAAAAACAGTGTAGGCCTAATATATGTTTACATATCGTCTTGTGCTTGTACTTATTTAAGTACAATATAACACAAGCTCAAGTTTCATTCGTGGGCCATATGACATTATCCTCTTGATTTACCTGAGGGCCAATTTAAAATAGCCTGCGGGCCGCATTTGGCCCCCGGGCCGTAGTCTGGACACCCCTGCCTTAATGTGATATAATAACTAAAAGGTAATTGTATTTCTATTTTGGGATCAAACATAATGTAACAGCAGAACAGTTTGTGTGAAGAAAATACGTAATTAAATACTTAGAAAAAGTACAGGTGCGTGAGTGTGCTGGTTTCTGAAAGTAGGCCACAGTGTTTACGTAGCAGCCGCACTGACCGTAGTGGGCGTGGCTTTAAGAACAGTAGCCAATCATCTCTCTCCGTTTTATACTGGGCGGGGCCTGCATTCATCGCACAGACACCTAAACTAACCCGAATAAACTTAGCTCCTCAGCTAGTTAGCAACATATGGTATGTCTTCATTTCCTTGTTCTGTTATCACCTACCTCCGCTTCTTTAACCCTTTAACTTGAACAGTTTAGACTAAATGTACGGTCTATCATTTATAGCTATTATTTTCCTAACATAGGAACGTTAACGGTACATATTATAACGACAAGTTCGATGTTTGTTAGCATTAGCTAGCTTTTAGGTGGATTGTTTTTTTGTTGTTGTTTTGTTGTTTGTAACGCCTTTTGCAGAATACTTCAGCAATGCTGTGTTTGTGATGTGGTCATGCCAATAAAGCCCCCCTTGTACTGTATTGGACTGATAGTGAATCTAACTTCTGACTGTGCTAACGGCTAAGCTAGCTAGTTTGTTTATTTATTTTTGCTGCGTTTGCGTTGTTTCTCAGTTGAAATGGCGTCGCTAGAGGAGACAGAACCAACCACAGAACCAGAGAAATGCCCGGATGTAACACCAGCAGAGTCCATAGTGCCCGCTTGTATGTTTGCACCGGAGCGGGACTGTGCTGAAGATCCATGCGGGGAGGACGGCTTGGGAGACGGCGAGGGGACAAACGGAGAGACCGAGGATCACTTGGATTTAAGCAGCAAGGTGGGCCTCACTGCACATCTCTAAACGTGTTCCAGCAAAGATGGTGTTTGCTTTGATTCAATGAACTGTGCAGTAACACATCATAATATATGTATATGTATATATTGCATGAAAGCTGCATGAGATTATTATGCATTGTGCTGACTGTGCAAAACATCCAAAAGTGACACGTATGTAACTGCATGCTATCTAGCCATGGGGTATAATTTACTGTGTGTGCAAGCAGTTTGTATATTGGTATAGGGAGCAGCCTGGATATGCAATACTAAGATTAAGTATTGAGTGTTTTGCAGAGGCTTTAAACAAAAGCTAGCTATGCTGTGACTTGAAGACACTCACAACATACTTGTTTACTCTTGTTTGACCTTTCCTAATATCTTGACTTTTCAGCTGGTCCTTGTGAGTCCGACAGGGCAACAGTACGATTCATTACTACGGCATCTGAGGGAGCAGATTGATGAGGGCTGTGGAGAGACAATCTACGTGGTTGGGATGGGCTCAGGTAAGAGGAACTTTTATAGATTTTAACCAGAAAGTCTTGCATTGATCATACACGCTGCACATGATTCAATAACATGTCCCCTCAGCCTTAAACCTGGGGAGATAATGTTGCATGCTTGTTAAAGTATGCAGAGCTTTTCAACATGTCGTGATGTGGCTCCTCCATTCGGTAAAATGGTGGGGAAATGCTTACGTTACGAGCAGGTCAAAGATAACAGCTTCTGTTTGTATTTCCAGTAGATAAAGTCAAGTGTTTTATCCTAGAGCGACCCCTTCCTCCTCTCTGTCCCACCTTAATGACCTTTACTCATACTGTAATATATATAGACTTTCATGTGCATATACATTAGCTGTTTACACTGGAAACTTCTCTTAAAATGGAAGCAGTGTTAATTTCATGAGTGGAAATGGTGACAACATTTATTTATGAACAACTTTTTCCTTAATGAAGAGAATTAAAGGTTATTTATGGACACTTTTTACATGTTTATACAATAAAAAATCTATGAAATCTTGGGGGAAATTGCATTGTTTATAGACTAAAATGTCTAAAAGAATCCGTGTTAACTCTCACGAGTCTCTGATGTCAGCATTAGACTTTATTAATGACTGGAAATGATGACAAAATAAATTAAATCAGCTTATGTTGGATGAAAAATGAATGTGTTTTATATGTAATTACAATAAAACTCAATGAAATATCTCTTAATGTTCCTTAAAAAACCCCTCGTATATTAAAAAGATGTATTGAACAGTGGTGTAGTTTATAGACTTTAATGTCCAGAGCTTTAGTCAAATAAATTGATAGATCTGTTTTAAATCACATCTCATATCAGGACTAGACTTTAGTACAAGAATTTAAAACATGTTCTGTCAGCACCTGGTGAGGAAAGGGGGGGTTAGGGTTCTGAAAGCCCCTCCCCAGTGAGAGGGAGCTTCCCGTCAGCTGTGGCGGTGACCCCATTTGTTTGCTGTTCAGACCCTCACATTCACCAGGGCTTTTGTGGCAGTTATTTTCTGCCTGTTGGCGGGTCAAAGTGCATGAGTGAAAGGGTGTCATTTTCCCCGAGTCAGCACTGGGAGTGTCTCTACTACACAACCAGTCCTGCCTGTCTGTCTGTCTGTCTGTCTGTCTGTCTGCACAGTTAGCCTTCTGACCTGCCTGGTTCTCCTTGTTTCTGTGTCTAGACGGCTTTACTACGAAGCCACATTAGTGAAATGTTGAGCCTGCAGCTACGGTTGTGTTCTAAAGGCGGCTCTCTTTTAAACTGGCCCGACGTTACGCCCTGACGGCGTACGGTGCAGACCTAACCTGGTCCGGACTGGTTTATGTTCAGAGTTTCAGATTGAAATCTAATCACTAACTAACTCCTTTTGGATATGATTCCACTCCGTAGCAGTAGCAAACATAAGTTGTTACGTGTTTCTTTATTAATTATATCGTACTCATTACTTTAACCATCAAGGAACTGGTAGCAATTGTAAGCCTAGCATAAAGTTAGCACCGTATAAAAGACGGCTCTGTGTGCGTTTCTCTTTGCCTTTCCACTCCTGGCCCCTGTTCATACTTCATGGTCCTCCCTCTCTCTCCTCTGTTCAGATGGGGGAGACTACGGCCTGGACGAGAAGGACATGGAGGCGTCGGTGGCCACGGTGCGGTCGCTGTGCGAACAGATCGAGGCCGACCTGATCTTCCTCAGAGAGCGGACGGACACCGGAGGAAGGATCCGAGACTACCTCATCCGCAGGCGCGTGGGTGAGCAGGACTTCCTGGAAGTCAGGTAAGGACTTTAATCTGCACACTAAATAAAGCGTTTCTGATTCCTGATAGCTGTCACTCACCCTGTTTCCTCTGCTCCTCAGGGTGGCGGTGGTGGGGAATGTGGACGCGGGGAAGAGCACTCTGCTGGGGGTTCTGACCCACGGTGAGCTGGACAATGGCAGAGGCTTTGCTCGCCAGAAGCTCTTTAGGCACAAACATGAAATGGAGAGTGGCAGGACCAGCAGTGTGGGCAATGATATCCTGGGGTTTGACCAGGAGGGAGAGGTGAGCTTCTGCCAGCGCCCGGGACTTACTGTAGGAGTCTGGGACGGTGAAATGGAGAGCGTTAGTGTTTCTGCTAAATATGTTTACACTCATGTGCCAATCAGATTAGATCCTAGTACAGTGTACTGTTCAAATTTGTTAGTTAATTTCTTCAGTTCTCTGCCACTTTAATTTTAACAGACGTTTGACTCATTACCGGATATCCAAACCAGGGTTTGAAGAGAGACTTTAAAATCATAATTGATTGTATAACTACTCAATATTCAAGCTTTACTCCTTTTAGAGTGATTTAAAGTCAGTATAACTCCTAAACCTAAAAGCAGCAAAGGTTCAAAAGCATTTTCCATTAAGATAAGAAACCAGTATTAGTTTTTTTATTTATGTATTTCAGACGGGATGATGCACATTAATTAACTTGAGCACCTTTTAGTCCATCATGTGCTGTATAATTGTGCCAGATTTACCGTCTGATTTTCATCTGCAGCGCCTGGCAGGTCGATGTCATTTAAAGAAAACAAACAATAGCACAATTAAAACAAATGGATGCACAATTACAGCATGAATGAAAGCACGTCGGCTCAATAAAATGCACAAACACAGAGTAAAAGCACGGATAAAAGCTGATTATTATTGAGCGATCTGTAACCGCTGTCCGTGCTTCTGCTCCTGCAGGTGGTGAATAAGCCCGACAGCCACGGCGGCGGCCTGGACTGGACGAAGATCTGTGAGAAATCCTCCAAGGTCATCACCTTCATCGACCTGGCGGGCCACGAGAAGTACCTGAAGACCACGGTGTTCGGCATGACGGGACACCTGCCCGACTTCTGCATGCTGATGGTGAGAGAGGAGGAGGAGGGGGGGGATGAGGGGGGGGGGGGGGGTCAGGCACACTTTCTTGGGACTTCCTATTGTTTTGGTTTGTTTTTTGACCCTCTGTTTCCCCCCCTTCTTCTCCTCTCAGGTTGGCAGTAACGCCGGCATCGTGGGGATGACCAAAGAGCACCTTGGTCTGGCTCTGGCCCTCAATGTGCCGGTGTTTGTCGTGGTGACTAAGATAGACATGTGTCCGGCCAACATCCTGCAAGGTGAGCACACCCAGCACTGTATTGTTAAGCCCTGCCCAGTTTCCGGTGGAAAAATAATAGTGTCTTCACGCCTTGAAGCTGCTGAGTCATATATTGCACCTCCGACAACAAATAGATCCAGAGCTCCGGTTTCTTTACTTCGTCTCCAGAAAAAAGGAGAGTAAAAGAAAGGGTCAGAAATCTCAGTCTCAGTGTCAGCCTGCTGCCTGCCACTCGTCCCCCGGCAGGACACCCATCCCCTATTTACTCTCCGTAAGCTGTCTCTGCCGTCTGACCAGACATCTGACCCCAGCTCCATATCTCTGGACTCAGTAAACCCTTTCTGACCAACAGAGAAGTTGTTTCCTGGCAGCACTTTAACATTTTAGGGGGAGAATCTGCAACATGTGTTCAGACTCCTCTCTATGAAGTCAGTTATTAGAGACAGTAATGTTATGTGATTCCAGCTTTATTAACCCTCCCTCAGCAAGACGTTCTGTTGTTAAAAACACAATAACTCCCACTGCTTTAATGATGTTAATGCAGTTGGTGTGAAACCCCACACTCCCTCTCAATAAGAGCCTCTCCAGAGTTCTGTTTGCTTAAAACACAAATCCCTGCAAGAGCAAATCAACAAGCAAATGTGAGCAGGCCAGAAACGCAGGCAGTCTTCATAATGAACTATGATTAAATATGCTTTAAAGGAGGGACGTTAGATATAAAGCACCATTTATATTAAACCCCTCTCTCTTATTATAGAGATGGTACTTTACTCCGTCTGAAGGATTTTACTGTAGAAGAGTGACGGCCATTGCTTTTGGGTCCTAAATAACTTGATGCATTTTCTATGTTTCTGCAGAGACGCTGAAGCTGTTGCAGAGGCTACTAAAGTCCCCCGGCTGCAGAAAGATCCCCGTGCTGGTCCAGAACAAGGACGATGTCATCGTGACAGCGTCCAACTTCAGCTCCGAGAGGTGAGAGGACAGCGGAGGGACGGGAAGACTCACATATATATCTTCCAAAGAAAGGGAAAGGGAGAAGAGGAAGTGTCTTTAAGATCTTGATCTACAAGATTAAAGAGACACACACGTTAGTTTCACATTAAAGGAAGTGGATGCAAGTAGTACTGGGAGTAAAGTCTTTAAAATCATAGTGAAAAGAGAGATTTTAACACACTATCCACAATTGTTTTCATTAAAATGCACTTTTACTGTCTGCAACTCTTCATGTTTATCTTTAAAACAGCATGCAACGAAGTACTAAAACAAGTGTGTGTGTGTGATAGTATAATATATATTAACTTTAGCCAATTGTGACTCCTGTATATTATGTATATATTGTATGTTTTTACCATACAAAATGTATAATAGCCCTAAGCAATGTACTGAAATGATTTCAGAGCAGGTATACTAACTGTTGAAGCCTTAAGGGCTCATTACACTACTCCGTAGCTATCCGTCAATCCGCCCCCCTGGTCACGCAGAGGCTCATGAACCTTTCGAAGTTCTCCGTGGGGATGTCGGATACGCAATGCAATTAACCGCCCGATCAGTAGGTGTCGCTACGCAAGATGACCTAATCTCACGACGTCTATCGTGAAAGTCGTTGATTGTTTAACTTCCGGCTCCGTTCCACACAGTGAACAATGGCCAGGCATCTCTGTTATAGCACTGTAAAAGGGTACTTAATACTTCAGCTTCAGTTTGTATTTAGGCTAGTCAATGCTTATTGTGTATTGTATGTATGTGTATTCATATTTATGTGATTGTTTATTAATCCCTAAATGAATCTTGGGCTCATATTGAATTTCCTACATTGGTTCTGTGCATTCGTCTTGTAATGACGGTGCTGGAGGGTCTTTATTAACAGTTATACTTTCCTCCTCCGCCTCTCTCTCTGCAGGATGTGTCCCATCTTCCAGATCTCCAATGTGACGGGGGAGAACATGGACCTGCTGAAGATGTTCCTCAACCTGCTCTCCTCCAGGACCAACTTCAACAACGACGAGCCCGCCGAGTTCCAGATAGACGACACTTACTCTGTACCGGTACGGAATAACTCTTCCAACTCCCCGATGTTTGTTTCTTTCCCTCAGCTGAGTCCCTCCGTTCTGTTGTGGCTCCTGAAAGAGGTGACAGGGAAAACGACACCTTGAGCAGTGAAGGTTTGAGAGCTCTGAATGGATCACTGAACAGCAGTAAGGGATTTTCACTGTGAAGCGGTCACTGCCTTACATATGAGATCAAATAAAAACCAAAGCATGTCAGACTTTGAGAAAAGGATGATATGCTGTAAAGTTTCTGAACTTCTAGAATTTACTCACCTTTTTCAAAAAGTGTGATTTTTTAAAGATGATGCATGATGAAATGCAGAATTTTTAGGAATAAGTATAATTTATGAAAAGTGGAAATTTGAAGAGAAAATGGAAAGGAAACAAAAAGTGTGAATTTTGTCAAGAAGATGTTTAGGGCCACGTGAAGAAGAGTTGCAACAAGGAGAACATAGTGGGACACTTTTAAAAGTCGACATTTTGAACACAAATCAGAAATTTGAAGAAAAAAAGGCAGATTTTTTTAGGAAAAAGTGATAATGTTGAAAAACAATCTGAAATGTAAAAGTTGAAATTTAGAAAGAAATCTGAAAAAATGTGATCTTTTAAAAAAGTGATACTTTTGGAGAAATAGTCAGAAACTCTTAAAAGTGGACATTTGTAAAAAAAATCTGAACTAGAAAATAGAAAGGAAAGAAAAAGTGTGAATTTTAAAAAGAAGAGGATTAGGGCCACGTGAAGAAGGACCTAGAATAATGAGACAATAGCGGGACAAAACACTGTATTCCTGCTGTCACCCTCGTACGGTATTTTAATGTTTGCACACATGACGTCCTCCTAGTGTGAGCACAACTAGTAAGGCCTCTAGGAGAATTACAAAAAGCGACCTCTCCTCTCAAACACAAGACAGTCACAAGTAGAGCAGTAGAATCGGAGGATGAGACCCTCTTTATTGGTCACATACATGCACACAGCAGGCAATGGGGAGGGGGGATTGGAGGTGTCCGGTGCCTTGCTCAAGGGCACCACAGCAGGGCCTAGGAGGTGAACTGGGACCTCTCCAAGTAGCAGTCCACTTTCCATATTTCAAGTCGAGGGACTTGAACCGGCGACCCTACGATTCCCAGTCCAAGCCCCTACTGACTGAGCTACTGCTGGACGAGGAAGGAAGTCGGTTTGTTTCTCCTCCCCAGAGCTTACAGCTCTTTACATTTCAAACACTTAACACGATTTCCACTTCCATGTGGAGAAGCTTCAGCATTCAGACATACTTTGTAGAGTACGATATGCTCCAGTCTTCCCACTGAAGCAGCCCGATGAACACTGTGTCTGTTCTCTCTGCAGGGCGTGGGCACAGTGGTGTCGGGGACTACGTTACGTGGAATGATACGGCTCAACGACACGCTGCTGTTAGGCCCCGACCCGCTGGGAACCTTCATCCCCATCGCCGTGAAGTCCATCCACCGCAAGAGGATGCCCGTCAAAGAGGTGCGGGGGGGACAGACGGCGTCCTTCGCCCTCAAAAAGGTTTGTGGGAGAAACGAAGAGTCGGAGTCACTATGGCTTTAACTCCGGTTTGGCTTCATGTGTCTTTTTTTGTGTCTCCTCAGATCAAGCGCTCGTCGATACGGAAAGGCATGGTGATGGTTTCCCCAAAGCTGATGCCTCAGGCCACCTGGGAGTTTGAGGCTGAGATCTTGGTGCTCCATCACCCCACCACGATATCACCCAGATACCAGGCCATGGGTCAGTGTCCACACAGATCCCTTACCTCAGAGCATTAGAATATAACACTGTAAAAACACACAGACGCACTGCAGACACTCCAGAGAGAGATGGTTCTAACAAATGTGTGTCCATGGCATGACAGATAAAGTCGCCGCTTTATTCATGTCAAATGCTCTTATTTTGAAGGTGGACGGAGCAGCTACATCGTTAGCTTAGCCTAGCCAGATCATTAGTTAATGGTCCCACTAACAGGTATCAGCTGGTAGTTATTTCAGCAGCATTTTGATGCCTTTATTCCAATTAAATCACAGCAAAATGAGTCTTAACCACTGTGGTAAACGAGATAAGTGCAGCTGACTTGTGACCTGCCACAGCTCTCACTCTTAGCTCCCGTTTTGGGTGCATTCACACATGATTTTATGAGTTCCTGCTTAATGCCTGACACACTCCTCTCTTGATCCCATCAGTGCACTGCGGCAGCATCAGGCAGACGGCCACCATCCTCACCATGAACAGAGACTGTCTGCGGACGGGGGACAAGGCCACGGTCCACTTCCGCTTCATCAAGACCCCCGAGTACCTGCACTGTGACCACAAGCTGGTGTTCAGGGAGGGACGCACCAAAGCTGTGGGCACCATCACCAAGGTACTGGAGCTGCAGCTAGGGACACCCCTGATGGCCCTGTGTGTGACACTGGTAAACCGACTCTCTGTGTGTGTGTGTGTGTGTGTGTGTGTGTGTCTTCAGCTCCTCCAGGCTGTGAACACGCAGGCAGCGAAAGCCCAGCAGGCCAAGATGCTGTCCAATAAGAAGATGTTTGGCACAGGAGCCAATGAGGAGGCTGGATCCTCAGAACGACCGCCCAGTCCGAACTCAGCACAGCTACCAGTGAGTAGACCAACCTCTGACGTGTATCCAGTAAACACTCTGTTTTTAAAGGTCATTGCACCAAAACTGATCCATCTACTACACATGTTCTTGCCAATCCCGTTACATTTTTTAACAACTCAGTTTGGATTACCTTTTGTTATGCTACGGGTCATTTTGGTTTTGTAAAAGAGGTTCCTTTTCTTATCTAAATAAAATAAAAGAAACAAATATGAATGTAAAATATATAACTGTAGGAAAAATGTATTGAAATATAATGCACACACTGAAATATGGTTTCTGTTTTAGAATGAAATTAAATAAAAGATAAATAAAAAAGGGAAAAATAAATACATTATTATAAAATTATAAAAATGGAATTAAAGATAAATAAAATAAAATGGTGAAGAAGTGATTTCAGATAGATTAAGAATTCAAATAGATTTCAAGATAGATTCAAAGTATTCACGCTGAACTGTTCATGTTGAAAGCTGCTTTTTCATTTCTACCGGTTTCTGTTTCTATCTGCCACAACCCTCACTCTTCATCTCCTCGTACCCTCACTCTTCATCTCCTCGTACCCTCACTCTTCATCTCCTCGTACCCTCACTCTTCATCTCCTCGTACCCTCACTCTTCATCTCCTCGTACCCTCACTCTTCATCTCCTCGTACCCGTACCCTCACTCTTCATCTCCTCGTACCCTCACTCTTCATCTCCTCGTACCCTCACTCTTCATCTCCTCGTACCCTCACTCTTCATCTCCTCGTACCCTCACTCTTCATCTCCTCGTACCCTCACTCTTCATCTCCTCGTACCCTCACTTCCTTCATCTCCTCGTACCCTCACTCTTCATCTCCTCGTACCCTCACTCTTCATCTTCTCGTACCCTCACTCTTCATCTTCCTCGTACCCTCACTCTTCATCTCCTCGTACCCTCCACTCTTCATCTCCTCGTACCCTCACTCTTCATCTCCTCGTACCCTCACTCTCAGCGCCGTCCCCCCACTCTTCATCTCCTCGTACCCTCACTCTTCATCTCCTCGTACCTCACTCTTCATCTCCTCGTACCCTCACTCTTCATCTCCTCGTACCCTCAGTCTTCATCTTCTCGTACCCTCACTCTTCATCTCCTCGTACCCTCACTCTTCATCTCCTCGTACCCTCACTCTTCATCTCCTCGTACCCTCACTCTTCATCTCCTCGTACCCTCACTCTTCATCTCCTCGTACCCGTCTCACTCTTCATCTCCTCGTACCCTCACTCTTCATCTCCTCGTACCCTCACTCTTCATCTCCTCGTACTCTCACTCTTCATCTCCTCGTACCCTCACTCTTCATCTCCTCGTACCCTCACTCTTCATCTCCTCGTACTCTCACTCTTCATCTCCTCGTACTCTCACTCTTCATCTCCTCGTACCCTCACTCTTCATCTCCTCGTACCCTCACTCTTCATCTCCTCGTACTCTCACTCTTCATCTCCTCGTACTCTCACTCTTCATCTCCTCGTACCCTCACTCTTCATCTCCTCGTACCCGTACCCTCACTCTTCATCTCCTCGTACCCTCACTCTTCATCTCCTCCTACCCTCAGTCTTCATCTCCTCGTACCCTCACTCTTCATCTCCTCGTACCCTCACTCTTCATCTCCTCGTACCCGTACCCTCACTCTTCATCTCCTCGTACCCTCACTCTTCATCTCCTCGTACCCTCACTCTTCATCTCCTACCCTCACTCTTCATCTCCTCGTACCCTCACTCTTCATCTCCTCGTACCCGTACCCTCACTCTTCATCTCCTCGTACCCTCACTCTTCATCTTCTCGTACCCTCATTCTTCATCTTCTCGTACCCTCACTCTTCATCTCCTCGTACCCTCACTCTTCATCTCCTCCTACCCTCACTCTTCATCTCCTACCCTCACTCTTCATCTCCTCGTACCCTCACTCTTCATCTCCTCGTACCTCACTCTTCATCTCCTCGTACCCTCACTCTTCATCTTCTCGTACCCTCACTCTTCATCTCCTCGTACCCTCACTTTTCATCTCCTCGTACCCTCACTCTTCATCTCCTCGTACCCTTACTTTTCATCTCCTCGTACCCTCACTCTTCATCTCCTCGTACCCTCACTCTTCATCTCCTCGTACCCTCACTCTTCATCTCCTCGTACCCTCACTCTTCATCTCCTCGTACCCTCACTCTTCATCTTCTCGTACCCTCACTCTTCATCTCCTACCCTCACTCTTCATCTCCTCGTACCCTCACTTTTCATCTCCTCGTACCCTCACTCTTCATCTCCTCGTACCCTCACTCTTCATCTCCTCGTACCCGTACCCTCACTCTTCATCTCCTCGTACCCTCACTCTTCATCTCCTCGTACCCTCACTCTTCATCTCCTCGTACCCTCACTCTTCATCTTCTCGTACCCTCACTCTTCATCTCCTCGTACCCTCACTCTTCATCTCCTCGTACCCTCACTCTTCATCTCCTCGTACCCTCACTCTTCATCTCCTCGTACCCTCACTCTTCATCTCCTCCTACCCTCACTCTTCATCTCCTACCCTCACTCTTCATCTCCTCGTACCCTCACTCTTCATCTCCTCGTACCCTCACTCTTCATCTCCTCGTACCCTCACTCTTCATCTTCTCGTACCCTCACTTTTCATCTCCTCGTACCCTCACTCTTCATCTCCTCGTACCCTTACTTTTCATCTCCTCGTACCCTCACTCTTCATCTCCTCGTACCCTCACTCTTCATCTCCTCGCACCCTCACTCTTCATCTCCTCGTACCCTCATTCTTCCTCTCCTCGCCTCCTCCTCTCTGTCTCCTTGCCTCCTCCTCTCTGTCTCCTCGCCTCCTCCTCTCTGTCTCTTCTCCCCTTCCTGAATCTCCCTCCCCTTTAACACTCTCTCTCTCGCTCTGCCTCCCTGTCACGCTGCGTCAGACAGAGGAGGAGGCCCTTTGTAAAGACGGGAACAAAGAGAACAAGGTAAAGACGTTTCTGCCGAGTCACGACGAGGCGCCGTCTGCTGAAGCCTGGATGTTGTTGGTTTCTTTACTCCTTTCAAACCAGTGTTTTCTGAGCATGCAAACTCCATTCAGTCTGAAACCTGACACACACAGTTTTCACAGAAACTACAGGACCTTCTTTTTTAATACTGCATTAATGCTAACACACCTCTGCTTATATTGCAATACATGCTTTATGTATTGAAGTACCATGTCCACATGTGAACACTTACTTCTTTATTTAGTTTGATTTATTTGACGTTTTTTTCTGCACATTTGTATTTTATATGGTATTTTGAAGTATTTCCTCTTTTGTTGGACATTCTTACTTTAACTTTTGTTTATGTATTTAATATTTGATTATTCACTTCTTCTCTTTATGTAATAATTGTTATTCTATTCAAAATAATATTGTATTGGAAATTGTTTTATTTGAATATCAATTCATATATTTTACTCTGCCTTTTATTACTGTAACTTCTTATGTTCATATACATTTTATTATTATGATGTTTTTTTATTTTTATTTACATTTCCTTTTATACAATGGAGTAACTCGCCAAATCCAGTTTCCCCCGGGATAAATACGTATCTCTTCCTTGTCGTTAACATCGACCTGCTTCCAGGCCAGCAGCTTCTTGGAGGAAACCCTGAACCAGTTACTGAACTGGATCCCAATGTGTTTCACCCTTTATTTCCCTGTACTTAATGAAGTGTTGTCCTCGTTCATGATGTCAAAGGTCAGCATGTGTTCCTCCTCTTATCACAAGAACCTGCGATAAGCTTCCTATTTTTTGTATTTCATATTTTTATTCAACATTTTTACTTTAACTTTTGTTCATGAATTAAAACATGTATTTAATCTTCTATTATTCACTTCTGTTGATATAATAATTGTCATTCTATTTAAAATACTCTTTATTAGAAATGATTTTATTTCTATGTAAATTCATATATTGTGTTTTTATTGCACATTCTTTAACTTCTCATTTTTATGTGAATATAAATATCATTATTATGATGATGTTTTAGAGTCTGTATTTATATTTCATCTTCTAAAATTGAGTAACTCACCAATCCAGTTTGCCCCGGGATAAATGCATATCTCTTCATTCTCGTTAACATCGACGTGCTTCCAGGCCAGCAGCTTTTTGGCGGGAACCCTGAACCAGTTACTGAACTGGATCCCAATGGGATTTTTGGTTTAACAGATAATGTACCCTTTATTTCCCCTTGTTTTTTTCCCTTGTACTTAATGAAGTGTCGTCCCTGGTCATAATGTGTCAAAGGTCAGCATGTGTTCCTCCTCTTATCACAAGAACCTGCAATAAGCTGCAATAACAATTTCAGAAATGTTTTCCCTATGAAGAGATCTAAGACCACTCCTCCACCACAAACATCCAATGGGATTGCAGAAAAACCACAGACCTGATTTCGGGCTAAAACACTGGAGCAATAACCCGGAGATGAGGAAACCGGTAGAGAAATCAGTTAGATTAAATGCTGCACCACTCTGTTAGCATCCTACATTATACGAAACATGTATATGTATGAAGTGAGGACATTGTGGGGGCTCACCACCTCCACTAAAATGTCCTGAAGCATTGTGACTGTTCTTCTCTGTAACCAAATGTTTACCCTCTTGTCCGTTCAATCCCAAAGCACAACTTCCCGTTTCCTGCTGTCTTCAGTTTGTCTCTGCACCATGTGTCTCACTGGGGTCTCCTGTGTGTCTGCAGATGAAGTCTGGAGGTGGGGGCCGCCGGAGAGGAGGTCAGAGACATCGAGGGAAAGGAATAAACGCTGCAACAATCTCCACAGCGGTGCCTGCAGGAGCGGCAGGAACCGCCTGATCAGCATCTCTTAATCTGCAGGGCGGTGGCTGCGACTGCGACTGCGACTGCACGGCCTCTGGATGGAAACGTGTCCTTAATATAATAACTCATCGAGAGAGAGACAACTTCTTCCACATTGAGACGATGTAAAGCTGTATTTGTGTAACCCGTGGGCTGCTGAGGAGGATTTTTATCTAGTTTGATTGCAGTTCCTTGCGATTTGAAATGCATTATATAACCTTTTTCTATTTGCATACAGACGTTTGGGGGGTGTTTGTAGTTCTTTCATTAGCATTATCTGAGACCAGCAGAGGCAGAGCAGTCACTCCCCCCCCCCCCCCAACGTACTCTATCCTTCACAATCATATATGTTTGTTCCTGTGTTGCTCATGTGCTGTTCATCGTCTCCACATGACGTTCATTAACCGTTTTCTCGGGCTTCCATGTCAGTGACAGGAAGAGGAAGTAGCTCCATGAGACGAGCAGTTCACAGAGGCGATTGGTTAAAACGAAAAGGGAATTAATGCCAACCTTAGAATAGACCCAACAGCTAGGTGATCTCTAAATATTGTAGATATGAAAACTTGCCTTCCTGGTGTCACAGGGGTTCAGTGAGGTTTGTTTACAGGCAGCAGAAAAGTTATTGTCCTATCCTGAACCCGCATATAAAGAGCAGTGCAGGGACGACGTGGATTTGTACGCCAACCCGGAAGTTAGATCTGCAAGGGCTCCCTCCACGAATAGTCAATGAGATTTCTCCATGTGGTTTTGGGCTGTGAAGGAACTACTGATCACTTCTGTGCAACCACCATTTTTAATATGAGGTATTTGATGCAACCCAGAAAACATTCTGAAAACCATAGCCTTTCGTACGAGGGAACAGGAAGTGCTAAAATGCAGATGTATTTCCAGGTTTTAGGACTCATCCCTGCACCGCTCTACTGTCCACAGGGGGTCTCTCATGAGACACATCGTAGATAAAGAGCAAAACCGTCTCTCGTCCATTTCCCCCTCACATGCTCTGTGATTAATCCTGCCATAGAAAAGTCATGTTGTCAGTCAGACCTTCCTTTCTGGAGCTGATGTTGCAGATCAGAGAGAAGCCCGACATGCCCTCGTTTTCCCCCGAAGTAGTGTCAAAGTTAACGTGTGCAGACTTCTTGGTTTGCTTGGAGATATCTGAACACAAGCACAACTTCCTTCCATTTCCACTCTCAGAAATACACAATCAGATTATTCATCTGGCCGTGGTGTTCCACACTTAAAATGTAAACAAAAGAAGCCCAGGAAGAACGTCTTTGAGTCGCTGAGAGCAGATTTTACTGGGACGTAAAGGTCTCTAGGATGTGCCCACCATCTCTCAAAGCTTCGAGGGTCAAACCCAGACGTGTGTCAGACACAGGAACTCCGAGATGACAGTCTTTGTGGTTCTATTTAATCAATGATGAGCAGATATTTTACAGGACTCAGTGTTGGGTTTGCAGAAGTTAATGAGCCAGATGAAGATGAACAGAAGCTGCTTTTGTTAAGGGTCTAATTACATCGTCTGATGGTCTCTGAAAAAAGCTCCAATAATCCATCAATCTAGACTCAAATGTCACCCAGTTGCCACATTTTGTTTGCATGTTCCACTGATTTTATCCAGTGGTTCCATAGTTCCCAGTTGATATTGAAGAGAAACTACATAAGTGTGTGTGGGGCTTCTTCAACCGCCCCAATGTCCCCTTCCCATGTTGGTATGATGATGGTCAGTCTTCTCCGAGCGTCTGTAAAGCCACTGAATGAAACATTTGATCAAAGATCACAAACAAACTGCCAGAATATTACAGTTGAACTATTCTTTGTTTCTGAAGGGACACTTTGTGTGTGTTTGTCCGTTGTTGTGCAAGGATGAAAAAAAGACTCCATTTAAATTAAGTGGTGCCAGTTTGTGTTGTAAATCCTTTTAAATAAAGATGTTATAGAAAACTGACATGTGGAAAGTGCTTCTTACTTTACTGGAGTATTTATGAGTATTGTTTTATGCTCCTCTGTACTTTTACTCCACTACATGTATTTATCACCTTCAGTTGCTAGGCAGATTAGGATTACTGATGGTAAATATAATCTCCCTTAAATCAGACTGTAGTTCACCTGCAGTAAATCCAGCAGCTACCCTGCAGTATACAAAGCATTCAAACTAGCTGCACCTTTACCAGCTCTGAGAACACTTTAATGATCAATCATTATAAAACATATCAGAGATATTATTCTGAAATGGACCAATCAGACAATGACTACTTTTACTGTCGCTACTTTAAGTACATTTAGAGGAGAGTACTTTCTACTTTCACTGGAGGAACATTTAGAATACTTTTACTGTGACAGAGTATTCCTACACTCTGGTACTTCTACTTTACTCAAGTACAAGACCTGAGTACTTCTACTTTACTCAAGTACAAGATCTGAGTACTTCTACTTTTACTCAAGTACAAGACCTGAGTACTTCTACTTTACTCAAGTACAAGACCTGAGTACTTCTACTTTACTCAAGTACAAGATCTGAGTACTTCTACTTATACTCAAGTACAAGACCTGTGTACTTCTACTTTACTCAACTACAAGATCTGAGTACTTCTACTTTACTCAAGTACAAGATCTGAGTACTTCTACTTTACTCAAGTACAAGACCTGAGTACTTCTACTTTACTCAAGTACAAGATCTGAGTACTTCTACTTTACTCAAGTACAAGATCTGAGTACTTCTACTTTACTCAAGTACAATACCTGAGTACTTATACTTATACTCAAGTACAAGACCTGTGTACTTCTACTTTACTCAAGTACAAGATCTGAGTACTTCTACTTTACTCAAGTACAAGATCTGAGTACTTCTACTTTACTCAAGTACAAGACATGAGTACTTCTACTTTACTCAAGTACAAGACCTGAGTACTTCTACTTTTACTCAAGTACAAGACCTGAGTACTTCTACTTTATTCAAGTACAAGACCTGAGTACTTCTACTTTACTCAAGTACAAGATCTGAGTACTTCTACTTTACTCAAGTACAAGATCTGAGTACTTCTACTTTACTCAAGTACAAGACCTGAGTACTTCTACTTTACTCAAGTACAAGATCTGAGTACTTCTACTTTACTCAAGTACAAGACCTGAGTACTTCTACTTTACTCAAGTACAAGACCTGAGTACTTCTACTTTTACTCAAGTACAAGACCTGAGTACTTCTACTTTACTCAAGTACAAGACCTGAGTACTTCTACTTTTACTCAAGTACAAGACCTGAGTACTTCTACTTTACTCAAGTACAAGATCTGAGTACTTCTACTTTACTCAAGTACAAGACCTGAGTACTTCTACTTTACTCAATTACAATACCTGAGTACTTCTACTTTACTCAAGTACAAGAACTGAGTACTTCTACTTTTACTCAAGTACAAGACCTGAGTACTTCTACTTTACTCAAGTACAAGATCTGAGTACTTCTACTTTACTCAAGTACAAGACCTGAGTACTTCTACTTTACTCAAGTACAAGACCTGAGTACTTCTACTTTACTCAAGTACAAGACCTGAGTACTTCTAATTTACTCAAGTACAAGATCTGAGTACTTCTACTTTACTCAAGTACAAGATCTGAGTACTTCTACTTTACTCAAGTACAAGACCTGAGTACTTCTACTTTACTCAAGAACAAGACCTGAGTACTTCTACTTTTACTCAAGTACAAGACCTGAGTACTTCTACTTTACTCAAGTACAAGACCTGAGTACTTCTACTTTACTCAAGTACAAGATCTGAGTACTTCTACTTTACTCAAGTACAAGATCTGAGTACTTCTACTTTACTCAAGTACAAGACCTGAGTACTTCTACTTTACTCAAGTACAAGATCTGAGTACTTCTACTTTACTCAAGTACAAGACCTGAGTACTTCTACTTTACTCAAGTACAAGACCTGAGTACTTCTACTTTACTCAAGTACAAGATCTGAGTACTTCTACTTTACTCAAGTACAAGATCTGAGTACTTCTACTTTACTCAAGTACAAGATCTGAGTACTTCTACTTTTGCTTAAATATACAGTTAAAGTAGAGCTCTTAAATACCTACACACTTTAACTTCAGTCAGGTTTTTAATGCAGGGTGTTTCCTTGCTGCATGTCTGTTTATATCTCACTGAATGTAATCCCGGTATGATCACATTCCTCTGGTAAGGCTGGTTATGAGACTAGAGGAGGAGCTGCAGACAGGGAGGAAGTGAAACTGAAAGCAGGAGTCAGACTGCCAGACTCCATTTCACACGTGGACAGAGAGGAGGAGGACAGGGTGAGTGTTACACCAGGCTCTGCTTTAAACACATTCATTCTGTACTCTGTTAGACTGATGTCAGAACATCAGTCTAACAGAGTCCAATGAGACTTCTGCAAGAGCTGTACAGTTTTTATTTCCTGGTTTCTGATTCAGAGTTACATACCATGTGACAGCCCAGCGCAGTCAAGATGGGAGCGGACCGTCTGAAGTCTGACTGATGTATTTTAACCAAGGTGTGTGTGTGTGTGTGTGTGTGTGTGTGTGTGTGTGTGTGTGTGTGTGTGTGTGTGTGTGTGTGTGTGTGTGTGTGTGTGTGTGTGTGTGTGTGTGTGTGTGTGTGTGTGTGTGTCTGTGTCACTGGATTATCTCTCAGACTGGAGAAGATGAGTCGTTTCAAAGCTGAGGAAGAGGACAGATCTCCAGTCTCCAGCTGTCTGTCTCTGAAGAGTGACCGGTCTAAAGGATTATATATGGACTTCAGGAATGAACCTGGACCCTCAGACACAGAGTAAGAGTCTCTACTGTAACCTGACCTGAAGAGGATTCAGTTTCTATGTTACCTGATAATCTAACCTGTTCTTTAATCATTTCCATGAGGGCAGTACAGGAATACACTAAATAAATAGCTGTTCCAGATCTGCTCTGAACGAACCTGTATAACAGTATATATACAGTCTGTCCTCTAACCTGTATAACAGTATATATACAGTCTGTCCTCTAACCTGTATAACAGTATATATACAGTCTGTCCTCTAACCTGTATAACAGTATATATACAGTCTGTCCTCTAACCTGTATAACTGTATATATACAGTCTGTCCTCTAACCTGTATAACAGTATATATACAGTCTGTCCTCTAACCTGTATAACAGTATATATACAGTCTGTCCTCTAACCTGTATAACTGTATATATACAGTCTGTCCTCTAACCTGTATAACAGTATATATACAGTCTGTCCTCTAACCTGTATAACAGTATATATACAGTCTGTCCTCTAACCTGTATAACTGTATATATACAGTCTGTCCTCTAACCTGTATAACAGTATATATACAGTCTGTCCTCTAACCTGTATAACTGTATATATACAGTCTGTCCTCTAACCTGTATAACAGTATATATACAGTCCTGTCCTCTAACCTGTATAACTTTTGTCTCTCACAACTGAATTGTAAAGACAGCGTCCCTCAAACACAAAGCTCCAAACAAGTCTAAAAACCTTTCATTGGTTAAACAGTCAGAAGTCAGAATCTGCTCTTTAATGAACTAATGATGTGTGTAAAACATGTGTTGTTTCCACAGACAGAGAGCAGAGGCTCCAGACTTCAGCTGTCTGTCTCTGAAGAGTGAGCAGTCTAAAGGCAGACCTCTGAACTTCAGGAATGAACCTGGACCCTCAGACACAGAGTAAGAGTCTCTACTGTAACCTGACCTAATTTCCATTAGTGCAGTACAGGAATAATCTCAGCATAGTACACTAAGGGAATAACTTCCAGCTCTGCTCTGAGCGAATGGTCAGAACCTCAAGATCTGTAGAAACAAAATTCCATATTATTTATGGAAATCAAAAAGCACAATGAGGAACAAACAAATAATAAGTCCATAAACAGAAAGCACTGCAGCTAGGACTGTTGACCATCTCTGGTTCCTTTGAGTAGTCTGTTCACAAAGTATTTCTGGATCTTGATTGAAATTGTTTGTGACAGTTAACGCTCGAGAGAGACGGTGAGGTCCATCCCATAGTGTTGCTCCTAATATGGATAAGCTGTGTGCTGTAAGGGTTGTTCTGCAGGGCTTTCTACACACACTGGTAGTTTGCTTGGGTACTTGCTGACTTTAATTTGGAACTGATTTTGGACATTTTGGGGCACTCTGTTGTAGAAGATATCGTGCATCACCAGCGCTGTTTAAAGTGAACCAGGTCAACACATTTGAACAGATTGAGTTTTAAATAGCGGTGTTGTGTGTTCACATGTTCCTACACCACATATTGTTCTTAGTACTGTTTTTGGGATACGATTATTCCTTGTAGATCTGTTATGTATGTGTGTCCCCATATTTCAGAGCAGTAGTTAATGTAAGATAGAACGAGACTATCATATAGAGTTCTGAGTGCTGTCTCATCAGAAGTGTTCCTCGCTCGATATAAATACCTATTGTTTTAGATCAGTGGTTCTCAACTGGTCAAGCCTCAGGACCCACTGTCTCCTTGCTCCATAAATCAGGAGCACGGTTTTGAACATACAGTGGTATGCAAAAGTTTGGGCACCCCTCTGAGATTTCATGACAATTTGCTTTTCCTTTATAATAGAAGATCACAGCAACAACATTTGTTTTCCTACAAAGATGTAGACGTTTTAGTGTTTTCCAGACCAAAATTCTTAGGGTAGCATTACATAGTTTTATTATAATAAAATAAAATGCAAAAAATGGGATGTGCAAAAGTTTGGGCACCCTTATAAATAGCATTCATTTCAACACCTGTACGGATTTATAGCTGACAGGTTGCTGCACAAAATTGCTTTGATTAGCTCATTAGACCTTCAATTACAAAGACAGGTGGAACCAATCATGAAAAAGGCTATTTAACATAGGTAATAGCTGGCTGTGCCTGGCCTAGGTTCTTTCTTAGGGAGTGGCAAGATGGGGACCTCAAAACAACTCTCCACTGACCTGAAAGCTAAGATAATCCAACATTATAAATTAGGAGAAGGGTACAAAAAATTATCTGACAGGTTTAAACTGTCTGTCTCCACAGTCAGAAACGTAGTTGTGAAATGGAAGGCCACAGGAACAGTCCGTGTGAAGGAAAGATGTGGTAGGCCGACAAAAATAGGGGAAAGGCACAGGCGAAGGATGGTGAAAATGGTCACAGAGAAGCCACAGACCACCTCCAATGAACTACAACAACATCTGGCTGCTGATGGTGTAGTTGTTCACCGTTCCACAATCCAGCGTACTTTGCACCAGGAAGAGCTCATTGGAAGGGTGATGTGCAAAAAGCCTTTCCTGAGTGTTAATCACAAGAAGAGTCGCATGAGGTATGCAAAAGCACATCTGGACAAGCCAGAAGCATTTTGGAACAAAATACTGTGGTCAGATGAGACCAAGATTGAGTTATTTGGTCATAACATGAACAGGTATGCATGGCGAAAAAAACACACTGCATTCAATGAAAAGAACTTGTTGCCCACTGTAAAATTTGGTGGAGGATCTATCATGTTATGGGGCTGTGTGGCTAGCACAGGTACTGGAAAACTTGTTAAAGTTGAGGGCCACATGAATTCCTTACAGTACCAGGAGATTCTTGACAAGAATGTTCTAGAGTCAGTCACAAAGTTGAAGCTACGCCGGGGTTGGATTTTTCAGCAGGACAATGATCCTAAGCACCGATCAAAATCCACCAAGGAATTCATGCAGAAGCACAGGTACAATGTTCTGGAATGGCCATCCCAGTCCCCAGACCTTAACATCATTGAAAATGTATGGATTTATTTGAAGAAGGCTGTCCATGCACGGAGGCCAAGAAACCTGACTGAACTGGAGACGTTTTGTGTGGAAGAATGGGCCAAAATACCACCTGCCAGGCTTAAGGGACTTGTCTGTGGCTACAGGAGGCGTCTACAGGCCGTTATTGCAGCAAAAGGAGGCAATACTAAATATTAATGGAATTATTTCTTAGGGGTGCCCAAATTTATGCACATGCCTATTTTTGTTTGAATGCACATAAACATGTTTCTGTTTGACCAATAAAAGTTATTTCACTACTGAGATGTTTCTGTTACCATAAGGTATAACATATGTTAAAATGAAGTTGCTGCTTCAAAAGCTCAGCAAGTGACAAACTGATGCAGTGGTTTTCCTAAGGGGTGCCCAAACTTTTGCATACCACTGTATATATCTATATCTAAAGAGATAGATATGCATGCAAGGCAGATTATATCCCTTCACAGAACTAAAGTATACTTCTTTTAAAAGTGTAAACTGGTGAGGGTCATCACGTTTTCTAGAATCAGAATTGAACTTTATGAAATAAAGAAGACAAATATGTTTTGTATTAAATAAAAAGACAGACTTGGAACCAATCCTGGAAACTCACCACACAGGAAGAATGTGACATGTTGAAAACCCAACCCCTGAGACTTTCTAAATACTAACATGTAAACTACACATTCTGGTACTCTGAGAGGACCATAAATACATCTATTATTACCGACATATTTAATCATCTTTATGCCATTTCTCTTTACTCTGTTCTGCCAGCTGAAGCTGCTGCTCCTCACAGAGAGGAGAAGCTGTGTGGATTTAGACTGTGGATAAGGGTAGATAGCCCCCATTGTTCTGGGGGTCAAAATGAAAGACAGCCTTCACATGTTTTCGTTATACAAAGGAACGTTAAATCTCATGGATGTATAAAGAGTAGTTCTACTGCAGGTATTCTCCGTGGGGACCAACATGCAGTAATGTTGATCAAAACTGTTTCTGTTCTCCGACATTTCCAGTCCAACCGCTTTGCACGCGCACCATTAGAAATGTTGGCCTTCAGAATAAAAGGTTTTTTTTACTTGGGTATCTGCGACCCACTTTTGGGTCGTGACCCACCAGTTGAGAACCACAGTTTTAGATAGTTTAGTTTGTACCTAACTCATGTGATGCTTCCAGTTCAGTGTGTCATCATCACGGAGTCCCAAAAATCTGGTGACAACAACTTTTTCAATATCTGCATTCCAGATGCGTATAGAGGGATACATATTGCTCATACTCTTTGCATTCAATAACACGTCATTTGTTTTATTCACATTAAGGGATCATTTGTTGGCTGCGAACCAGCTGCACAGTTTTTAAAGTTCTACATGAACTGTTTGTATGAACTCACTAAGGTTGTGATGGAGCAGAGAATGGTGCTGTCGTCTGCTAATAACATACATTTCAGCATGTCTGAGGTGTTGCTAATATCACTGATGTACATCAGAAACAGTTCTGGTCCTAAAGTTGAACCTTGTGGGACTCCACATGTGAATGTTAATGTGAATAAAAAATGTGCTGTTGAAACCTTAAAATGCATAGGCTCCCTGGAGCAAACACCAACAAAGAAATTCATATTTCAGGAAAATACAGAAATATATTCAATAAATTCAGCAGTAATAATAATCCAGAACAAATATATATAAATAATAGGGAGCGATTTAATGCTCAGTTAAAGTAGAGCTCTTAAATACCTACACACTTTAACTTCAGTCAGGTTTTTAATGCAGGGTGTTTCCTTGCTGCATGTCTGTTTATATCTCACTGAAGATAGATAGAATCGGAGGATGAAACCCTCTTTATTACTCACATACATGCACACAGCAGAGCACACACAGTGAAATTGGTCCTCTGTAAATATGCAAATTAACCATACACTCCCAAAGAACCCACCCAAAATATAAGATCCTAATAACTAGGAGCAGGTGGGCAGCTATGTGAGCGCCCGGGGAGCAATGGGAGGGGGATAGGAGGTGTCTGGTGCTTGCTCAAGGGCACCCCGGTAATGATCAGCATTCCTCTGGAGAATTTAAAAGGGTTATTTTAAGGAAAATAAAATTAAAACAAAAGGGGGGAAAGTTAAAGTTGGGGGTTTTAATCCTAAAAATAATTTTCCCCTTTCTGTGAATAACTCCCAAATTGCCTAAAACTTTTTTTGATCCAAGATAACTAATTTTCCTCTTCTTTTCCCCCCTCCTTGGAATTGGCCTGGAAAAAGCGGGGTTTAAGTACCGGGTTTGGGATAAAAACCAAATTTTGGGGCCCCTTTGCTTTTAAAAAAATTTTTTTTTTTTTAAAAAGGGTTCTAAACAAAATTTCTTTTGCCATTTTTCCAAAGGGTTAAATTGGGGAAAAAAGGAGGTTTGGGGGGAAAAAAATAAATTTCCACGATACCCCCAATTAAATTTTGGAAATAAATTTTTAAAAAAAAAAAGGGAAATATTAAAAAGAGTTTAGGTTAAACCCCTTTACTTCCCTTAAACCTTCAGTTTAACAGTATTAACTAAAATCCTTTTTCAAAAATGAGGGACTACCCTTTCCCCCTTGCCCCCCCCAAAAAATTTCGGGAAAATCTACCTATTCCCCCGGGGTTTAAAAATTTTGGGAGCTTTGAGGGGGCCCCGGGGGGTGGGGGGTTCTTTTTTTTTGGGGGGGGGGTTTGGTTCCCCCAAACCCCTTTTTTTTTAAAGGGCCAGTTAGAAATAAAGCCCCTTCCTCCGTTTTTTTTGCCCATTTAAACAACACAAAATTTTCCAAATCAACCCTTTACCCCCAAACAGTTTTGAGGGGGAAAAATTCTCCCGGGGGGCCCTTTTTTTTCCTTCCTTTTTTTTTAATAATGAGGTTTTTCTTAAAAACTTCATATCTATTTTTTAAAAAAAGGGGATGAAAGTGGGTCTCAGGACTTGAAGGCCCAAAAAACAAAACGAAGAAAAAATTTTTTTTTTCCCCTCCACATAAGAAAAAGGCCGTCAAAGACTGTGAGAAAAAAACCCTATTCATCAAGTTTTACAAAAAAAATCTAAAAGAAGAAGGCTTTTCCTTTTTTCAGTTTTTTTTGAGGCTAATTTTTCTTTGCTTTGTGATGTTTTTAAAAATTTGAAAAGGGGGGCGGAGGGGGTTTTCTCCTTAAAAGAAAAAAAATTTTCCTTCATGCTTTTTTTAAAAGTAAAGATAAAACACTTAAATTAGAATGAAAATAAATACTTTTAAACCAAATAGAAAAAAATTTTTAGGTTTTCAGGTTTAAAATTTCAAGGTTTTTTTGTTTTATCCAGCAGATAAAAATTTTTGTTGGCAATGAAAATTTTATATCCCTGTCCTCCAACAACTAAAAATACAGGGTGAAAATAACATAATAAAATATTCAAAAAGAAGAAGAATTTTACAGAACAACAGTAAGTTTTTGGGGATGTAAAATTTACATATGGGAATTTACTTTTGGGGTTTTTAAATATTTTGGGGAATAGGGGGTATGGCAGATCAAAATTTTTGTATGGGGAAAAGTATAAATATAGATATGTGTACTATAAACAATATGTAAGAGATGTGTATAATATATATTATATTATTATTTGTGTGTTTAAAATAAAAATTGGAAACATTTACAGGTCAGGATTCATAGTCTTTGCCCGGGATAAAAATGTCTCGGTTTGGTGGTTTTGGTCCGGATGCTCGGTTCCTCGCCCGAGGCCAGACGAAAATTTTGCTGGGGTTTAGGGGGGCCTTTAATTTCCTTTACCCGGCCTTTTTCCACCCCGCTGGGTGTGAGGTCCTCCATGGGTGGGGAGCCCGTCCCGGTGATTGCTGACAGTTTTCACCACCCTCTGTGGTCTTCCCGGTTTAGGCGGTGCAATGCCCTACAAGGGGTGATAGCCCTCAGGATACTCTCGATGGTGAACCCGTAGAAGTTGCAGAGTTCCCGGGTCCATGTTAACTTCCCCAGCCCCGGGGGGAGAAAGCCCTGTCGAGCCGCTTGGATAGACCCTTTTGAAGTGTCCATTCAGGTCCTCACTGTTTTTTACCCCGAGGAACCCAAGCTGCTGCTTCTCCCCAGGGTTTCCCCTCGATGGGGAGGGTGGTGTCCCTCTCTGCCTTTTTGTCCCAATCAGTCTTTTTTTGCTGACTTGGGGTGGAGGGTTTTTGTCCCCGGGACCAAGATGTCAGGGGTTGACCCCTTCTTTCGCCTCTCATCGCCCCTGTGCCCGGCCGATGCGGGGTGTGTCGAAATTGTGTGGTGTTGGGGGCGTGTGTGGCCCGCATCGTGGTGAACAGGGAGTGGGGAGGGGGGAGCACACAAACCCAGGGGGTCCGGGTTTAGGGGAGGGGGGAAGTGATGTTTCCCATCCGCACTGCCTGGGACCCGCCCCTCAGGAACTCATGACATCACGAGGGCCTGTTGACCCCAAGGTCCCTGGCTTAATGATGAGTTTGGAGGGCACAAGGGTTTGAATGCTAACGTAGTCAAAAAACAGCATTCTAAATAATGTTCCTCGGGTCCTGGCATATCCGGGGAAACCCCTTTTTGCTCTGTGGGCAAACTGCGGGGGGTCCTGATGGGAGGGAGGAGGTGAAAAAGTTTGACTAACCGCTCAAGCACTTCAGATGATGGGGGTGAGTGCAACGGGGGTAGTCTTGAGGCGGGGGGGGGTTTTGCTTTTGGGAAGGGACAATGTGGACTCTTTAAAACAGGGGGGGACTACAGCGGGACGGACCTTTGAAAATGTCTGTGAACACACTGCCAGTGAAGCCACCTTGGAGACACCCGGGGATGCCATCGGGGTCCGGGCCCGGTGTGCGTTGTTTTCCTTTTTCAAATCTACACACTGCATTTTTAAAACCAGGAGCGGGATCCGGGGGCCTTTGGGGTGCCTCCCCCGGGGGGGGTTTCTAAAAGCTGCAAAAAATGTTTCAGTTCTTTGGAGAGATCCAAACTTCCTCAGCCCCCCTTTTTCCCTTTTGTAGTTTTTTTTGTTTTTTCCGCCACATTTTTTGGCGTTGGAGCCCTTGTTTTCGACTCCACCTTTGTCCCTTATTTCTTTTCGAAATGCAAAGTTCCCCGGGATGTTTTCCCGGGGAATTTTCTGTTCTCCAAATCACCCCCCCCTGGGTCGTGCCCTTTGCTTTAGTTTACCCGGGCCCTGCCGTTTATCCGGGGTTCTCATTTGGGGGAATTCCACAGTAATCCGGGGGCCGCCCTCATCATGCATTTGGGGATGTGCAAATGCCCCGCTTGCGGCCTCCTTTTCGGGTAGGCAGGTAGGAAATTGCCTAGGGCCCCCAGTGGGAGGAGGCCCCCCAAAAGAGGGGTTAAATTTTTTTTTTTTTTTTTTTTTTTTTTTTAAAAAATTCAAAGAAAGTCTATACAAAGCAATAAAATAAACAACATCATCCCAATAAACAGGTCTTATTCAACAGCAATGCGTTTTTAAATAGTTTCATAAAATAAGGTCATCTGTTAGAAGGGCTCTGCTGCGACTGCGGGGGCCAAAACAGGCCTCCCTAGACATGCGATGTCCGAAAAGCGCAACGACACATTGTAGTCGAAATACCCCCAGCTCGGGGGGGCCCCCCTTTCCCATGCATTAGCCGACAGCGTAAAGTGCAAGTGAAAAGGGAAAAATTAAAATGAACGAAATTACTCCCCGGAAAATAAAAAAAAGAAGAAAAAAAGGAAAGGAGCAGAAAAAACAAGACCCGGTAAGTAAATAACACAATCAACATAAAAAATTGTGCAGCGGGGTATACCTTTTTTGTAGATAGCGATTTGTAACACGACTAGCAGGAACCGGGGTTTGGCATGCTCATCAACCAATTTTAAAAATGCTCTTTGACTTCACTATAAGTTCATAACGTTATCAGCGGGCCAAATTGACAACGATTAATTCCCTCTAATTCCAAAATAAACTTACATTGTTTTCAGTTTTTTAGACCCTTGAGACAAACCGTGAAATTTTTCCTGAGTCTCATTTAATGGGGAGATTAACAGGGGAGTTTAAATAATTTGCGAATACTTTGGGTAAATTTACTTACTTTTTTTACTTTTAACTTTAAACTCCCCGCGATCAGCCACATAAAGAAAACAGCCATTTAGGGTCAATTAATCCTTTTTAACCTATTTGTGTTTGTTGTTTTTGGGGTCTCCATGTAGTGAAAATTTCCAAACCCACCGTTAAAAACGTCCCGATAGCTTTGAGTTTTTTCTATGGGAACAGACGTCACAGACACACACAACACACCACGGGTGGGGGGAGGGCGTGTTGCCACTCACAAATTGTTTCGGAAAACACTCGTCTTAGTGACGTATTTCTGTTTCAAAACCATGAAAAAGGGGATTTTTTGTTTTTTTTATTATTTTTTTTTACTTTTTTTTGGGTAAGCATGTTTCCGGGTTGTATGAAACCGCCACTAAACCCCCAGTAGGACTGTGTGTAATGTTTTAAATCTTTTTCACCAAAATTATCGGGACTGTTAAAATGAAAGGATTTCAAAAGCATTTGAAAAATAACCGCAATCATACAGTATTATTCTTTCCCCAAAGGGGGCATTGCTGAAATTTTTCACCCCGCTTACCAAATGTTGTTCGGGTTGCACTAAAGGAACTTTTTTCTACCATTTTAGGCCTTCTATCAAAACATTTGATTTATCAAAATGATTTTAATTTTTTCTAATTTCAAGTCATAGTTGTGTGTATTCATTCCCTTCCCCACAGAGTTTCGGGGACATTTCAAATTGTGGACATTCCGAATGTTAATGAAAAACTGAGTTTTGAGTCAATGCTGCAAAATGTGAATAAAAAATAAAAAGAATTTATTTTTGTTTTATTTATTTTTTCACCAGGGGCCCCAAAATCGTCTTTTGCACATGTTTTTGAGGAGGAGCAAGTGGAAGACAAATTGCGGCGTCCCCCCCCACTTCCCCGCAGGGGTTTAACGAAGGTGCATAAGCCGCACAATTTCAATTATCCCTTCTAGGACCCCAAATTATACACATGTGCGTGAAAGTGATTAAAAAGACCATTTCTATAAAGCGTACCAAGAGTCACCCTACCTTAAGCATTTTGTTTTCTACTTCACACTGAAAAATGTGCCTGAATTAATTTGTAATACATATTTTTCAGCTGCCATCAACTCCATCACGACTTGGGAGGGGCAATGGAAAATCCCCACCACCCCCGGGGTTCAAAAAATGCATTTAAACCCACAATTTCAACTATCACCTAACACCCATGGGCTAGAAAGTGTATTAAAATGACCCTTTTTTTTTTAAAAACATTATACAAGTAGATCACCATTCCCCGTTGCTGTACTTACCACATGGGAATTTGTCTTAAAAAAATTTGCAAATATTTTTCAACATGCCATCAACTCCTCTCCACTTCATAGGGGGACAAAAAGGAAATACATTACTGGGGAACCCCCCCCACCCTCCAATGGGGTCGTAGGTATTGCAAGCACCACATTAAGGATGACCAGGGTGTTTTGGCCAGGGTTTAAAAAGCATATGCCTGTGAAATAGGCAAAAAGGGCCTGTGCAAATCATGGCATTGATTCCCGCAAAACTTGAAATCCTCCCCAAGATTCACCAAGGCAGACAAAAGAACCCTGAAAAATGGTGAAATTACACATGGGTGGTGATTCCATCCACACAGAGGGGGTGTTCTGTTTCCCCTTTTACTGTTTTTTGGGAAGGGGAGCGGGCAATGCCTTAACGACTGTGGCTCGGTGGTGGAAAACCTTTTTTATCGCCTAAAAAAACCCCGGGCACAAAGGTTTCACTGTGACAAGGAAAAAGGGCACGCCCTTTAGAGGAGACTGCAAAACCCTACACTGATTTTTCAAAGACGATGGGTTGACAATTGAAGTTGAAAAATGGAAAGGCGTGATTCGGAGAGGTTGCCATATTTTTCCCCTCTGGGAGAAGCAACCAGGGTTTGAGAAACTCCCGTACGGTTGATCGCCCAAAGGATTTTCTGTTAAGTGGAAATCCTAGACGTTTGACCTAATGAATGAAACATCAAGAATACAAAGCAAAAAACAAAAATGCATTACCCGGGGGGTATTCAACGAAAACATTCAGCTGGGCGGGACAAAATCCACAGGGGAATTTCGAAGGTGACAAAGCAAAAAAACTTCTCCCGGGTTGGTTTTACCCTACATCACCCCAAGGGAAAAACCCTTTCGTGTTCTCAGGGTGTCAATGGAAAAAACCCCCTTTCTATTTCTGAGCATTTTTTGGGGTTTGCATGTTTTAAGAACAACTGGTAAGGGGTCAGTGAAAACCTCTTTACCTTGGGGAACCAAAAACCTCAGCATTTCAGTTGCCCGGGGGGTCTAGACGGCACAAATAGGGCCACAAACAGGGTGTGCAGCAAGAAATTTTAAGCTGAAAAAACAAGGCGCTATGCTCCCATGCAGCAGTCCCCCACAAATCTGGGGGTTTTCAGATGCTGCAAATCTTCAGTGTTTTCCATGTCTTTTTTTTGGATGCTGCAAAATGTACAACCTTTTCAGTTCTCTGTGCACGCTGGGCAATTTTGAAGCAGCGTAAGCGTCACCCTAAGCCCTTTTTAGGGGCAGATGGAGGGCCCAATTTACAGTGTAAAGGGGATGCGGTACATTACCTGAAATATAGACGGGCGTGCCTGGAGACATATGTCAAGGGAAGGGGGGCTCAGAGCCATGTCCCCAGCAAAAAACTTACAGGTGGCTTAAAACTGGTCCTTTCTTTTGTGACATAACCTGTACACTTTTGTTTCGGTTAACCAATGAGCAAGCTCCTCCCGGGCCCTTTTCAAAGCAAACACTGGGAAAAAAAAACCCAGGGATTTTCGAGTACCAAAAAGATTCAGGGAAAATGGACCGCATCAAAACCAAAAGGGTGCAATGGAGATTGAAAGATCTGGAAAAATTGAGAGGAAAATTGCCTGAGAAAAAGGCAACGTAAAAAGAAAAGGGGTTCCTTTAGAAGTACAGATAACCCAATCGACCCAAAGGGCCCTTTAGAAGGGACTTCTCCTCCTTTGGGTTACACTCCATCCCAGCCTAAAAGACAATTTTCCAGATGGGGGGGTGAGCCCTGTAGCTTCCTGTTCGCATTGATATCATGGGGGCCACAACCAAGACGGGAAATTGCATAAAGGATGCAGGAAGTGAACAAACCCTCATGTTTTGATGCAGACCTTGGCATTGGAGATAAAACTCTGCTTCCACCCCTTTTCCCAGATAAGATCCGGTCCCCTTTTAAAAATGCTGGACTACTATACAGTGAGAAGGTTTTGGACCTGTCAGAATTTTAAAGCATTGCCTGCGCCTATTCTGCCCTTCCTGTCTGGTTGCCCCCGGGGAGGGGAGCTTTCTCTCAAAAGGCAAAAAAATTACATGGGGTCAACAGAGCCAAAAGGGTCTCTGGCTGGGCCATTCAATTGGAGTGACTTTCCCCGGTTTTGGCTTGGGGGGGATTGTTCTATTTCTGAGGGCCAAGGGCCCGAAAACGCGTTTCGGGAAAAAAAAAATAAAAAACCCATTTTCAAATTTTTTCCTCTTTTATTTTCCAAAAATTTAAATTTTTTTTAAACCCCCAAAACTCTTTCCACCCCCAAAATTTAAAAACCCCCCCCCCCCCCCCTAAAACCCCCTCCTATCCAAACACCAAGTAAACTCACCAAACCCCACTTCCCACATGGTCCCTTTTTTTCCCCTCTTTTTAAAAACTTTTTTGTTTGACTTCCCCAAGGGGGGGGGGGGGGGGGGTTTTTTCCCTGCCGAAAATGTAAAAATCCCTTTTTTTTAAATCTGGGGTTTTTTTTCTCTTATTCATTAAAAAAAAATAACCCTTCCCAAATTTTTTCCCCAAAATTTTTCCCCCCCCCTTTTTAAAAAACCCCCACAAAAAATTCTCCCCCCTCCCTCCCTCCACAAAATCCAAAAAAACCCCCCTTTTCAAATTAAATTTACCACTCCCCCTTTTTCATATTTTTTCCCCCTTTTAATGAATTTAATTTTTTGGGGGGGTTTTTCTAAAACCAAAAAAACACAATTTTTTTGTCCCTTTTTCCCTTTTTTCCTTAATTTAAATGGGAAAGGGGTTTTTTGTACCAACCCCCAAATTGGTTTGTTTTAATTTCCACCCTTCAAAAAATTTTTTTCCAATGGCGCCCAAAAATTAAAATTTTTTCCCTTTGTTCCCCCCCTGGGAACAAAAAATTTATAACCTTTTACCCAAAATTAAACAATTATCCCCAAATATAACCTTTTTTCAAGTTGTATAAAATCCCCCTTGGGCCCTCCCCAAATTTTGATTAAATGTTGTTTTGGGGGTTTACCTCGGAGGGTAAGGGAGGGGCACGGATTTTTGGATGTTTTAATTTTGTTTCCCTGGGATGTTGGAGAACCTGGGGTTTTTGGCCCCCCCGGGATCGTTCGGCCCAATCTCCGTGAAAACCAAAACATTACAGGTTTAAGTCCCTTGAAATGCCACCCTGTACGGAGTTCGTCCGCTTATTATCCGGGGTTGGACTTTGCCAAAAGTAAACCGGTAAGGAGGCCTGTTTTCCCCTCAGCCTACCGGGCCCCGGCCCCGGGGAACCTCTGGTCTTTTTCCCCCGCGCTCACAGGTAGAGCTCCAAGGGGTAAAAAGGAGAATTTTCCTTTTTTTGCGGGTGCGGGATTTTTTGCTGCCCCCACGACCTGATGTGAAAAAGTTTTTCTCTATATTTTATGGGCTGTTTGGGGGTTTGCATGTTGAAAAAAAAAGTTAAAAAAAACCAACAAGTAAAACAATAAAAACAAAAGGGGATTTGTTGAGGAGCCAACACGGCACCCACCTCGCCCATCTTGCTCATCTAAAGTCCCGCCCCAAAGTCTGTTTTGGGCGGTTCTATTAAGTAAATCCCTTTGATGCCTTTCTAACCCCAGGCTCCATTTCCCTTCTCACCTGAACACACCTCAAAAAAATTTCTGTGTACAGGTAACCCAACCATGACCAACTCTGATCCAACTGCTTCAAGTTTTCTTCCTTTAATGTTCTGAATGTGGGGAAATATTTTGAAAGTTTGGCCCCATTTGGAAAATGTGGGATGGTTTTGGGGGTTTGGGATGCTGAGTCCTTTTGATTTTTCCAGGATCAAAGATGGCCTTTAACCAAAAAGTGCCCATATGTGCCCCTTTTGTCGGCTGATTTTTGATGAATTCTGTGTCACTTGGGAAAATGTGGGGGACTCGGGATATTTTGGATGGGGCGTTGCTGATTAGAAATAAATTGCCAGAGAAAAAGGTAAAACTTTAATCTTGGTCTCATACCCAAATGCATGAAAATTTGGGGGGGGAAAAGAACATTTTCAGAGTGCTTTAAAAGCCATGAGTAAACTTCAAATGTCCCAAGATACGGGAAGCATCAAAAGGGCATGGATTTTATGATTGTAATTTAGAACAATCCCATGGGGGGAATATTGTCAAATAAATCCAGTGCCCCCTGGGGCCCTTAAAACCCCAGCCTCGGGAGAAACCCACGGATTATCAAAGCCCCTCCCCCCCACAAAAAGGGTCTGCTGCCTTTGGGGAGGCGGACCGCGCCCCAAACCAGAACCCCAGATCGAGAAGTTTGCCCCAACAAAAACATCAGCCGGGAAACTCCGGCTCGGTTTGAGTCTTTCATTTGTTCTTGATATACTTGTATATCTCGTGTATACGACTTCTCCCTCATGTTTTATTATTTTATCTTTTTTTTTTTTTCTCTTTTTTATGTTTTTATAACTTGTGTTTTTCTGGAGGGCTACAGACAAAAATTTTATACAAAACTGTAGTTGTGTGCATGCAAAAAGCCTTTGAATTAATTTTTTTTGAAGTTGTTCAAAAAAAATGTTTTGAAACCTTTAAAAAATCCAGGCCCCCCTGGGCAAGTAAAACATATTAGGAAAATCAGAAAAATATTCAAAAATTCACGTAATATCACCCCGAACACACACATACAGGGCTCTCAATAAATTAGAATATCCTTGAAAAGTTCTTTTTTTCATTAAGTCTTTAAATGTAAATTTAAAGGGGGGGGGGACGGGATGGGACCTGTGTGTCTTCCCATGTTGCCCCGGTGCTTGTGAAATGGCCCGGGGATTCATTTCTGGAAAAAGGGCCTTTTTCGTAATACAGAAATGTTCAAAAATTCACGTAAAAATTAAACCCAAAAACAATTATTATTATAATAGAGATGTTTAATGCCAGTTAAAGAAGCTTTTTAAAACCTACTGTCGGGGTTTGGGGGGAAAAAGGACCCAAGTGCGAAAATCAAGGGGAAGGGGTAAGGTCCAAACCCCCCCAAAAACTTTATTAAAAAGCTTTGATAAAAAAGAAGCAAGGGGAACACAGGGCATGAAAAACACTTTGCTTCAGACTTGGCGAAAAGGAAACACGCGGGATCATGGGGAAGGGGTCAGGGAAGAAAAGACGACACCCCAAAAGAGAGACAAAAAGGGGAACAGGGACAAAAACACATGGGTAATCACAAGAGGGAGACAGCTGGAAGGGGGGGGGAAAAAAAGGGGCAACAGGAGAAAAAAGACCAATCAGGCACAGGAGGGAAACGCAGAAGGAAGTGAAGCAAAAATGAAAAAGAGGGGGAACTTTCAAAATTAAAAAACAAAGACAGACGCGGAAACAGGATCATGACCCCCCAAAAAACTTTACTTTATAGGTTTTTTATCAGGGGTTTCCTTGCGCATTCTTTTTTAAACTCACTTGAAACCCGTATGATCACATTTCCCCTTGGTAAGGCTGGTTATGGACAGGGGGAGGACTGCGAAGGGAGGGAGTTAAAAGGTAAGGGATGAGGTCAGACTGCCAGACCCATTTATTCAGTCCGTACTTAAACTTTTTTACATTCTATGTCGTCTATCCTTAAAACCAGGGGGGCCCAACCTTTTTTGAACCAAGATCTACTTTTTTAAATTTATAGTGTCGAGATCTACCAAGCCATATCGAAAGCCAAGCGACCCCAAATTTAAATTGGCCCTTTTAAAAAACCTGTTTGGGGTTAACGGTTCAAAGAACCTTATTGAACAGCTCATTTTTTTGGAACGTTTAAATGAACGCAAAACCCTTTTTCAAAAAAAATTGAAGTGAATTATTAATTATGTTCAGAACGGAACATACTGTAAATGAAAAATTCATTTTTTTTCCATTGAAAAATTTAGTGACATCTGTTTTTTCTTTTGAAACAAAGAGAAAAAGTTCCCCTCCTGTAGGTGCCCTTAAAAATGTATAACCGAGATGTTTTGGCACTGATGCCAATGCATTTTCGGGCAACGTTGTGTCCGGCTAAATAGTTTAGTTAATATTTAACGTACTGGCTTCCGCCGACGTTCCCATAAATTTCACAGAGCGGTTAGGCATAGCAACGCCAGGCGCGGAGGGGTGGAGGGTCGAGAAGGAAAACAAAAACCCAAAGACAGAGGGAGGAAAGCGCTGCGATTTTTAAAAAAAAAAAAACAAAAAAAATGGGTATGGGAAATGATGGGACGGGAAAGGACTCCCATTTTCCTCACGAAATTTAAAAAAAATTTTTACACTCTTGAAACAAACCCCGACGGCCCAAACATCTTTCCTTCCCGGTAAGATGTGTTCCCTGCCAGCAAAAAAAAGTTGGGCATCGACAACGTCCTTTCGATTTGAAACGGCCCATTGAAAAAAAATCCCCCATGTGAATGCAATTCAAAGTTTTGCTCATTTTAACACCACATAGGGATTATATTCTAATAAAATAAATATTTTTATTTCATATTTTTTTTCTTTATTTAAATTTAATGCTAGTAGATTTCATTGCCTAAGTATAGAAAATTTTCTTGTCTGTATTGCTCAAGTTTCAGCACCTTTAAGAAAAACCCCCCCAAAAGCAGTGTTATGGCAAATGTCTACGATGAACAGTTTCAAAGAACGTATAGTGATTTCTAGCTCGTAGTGTGAAAAAAAAGTATTTTTTTTGAATATTCACGAAAAAGTGAAATGAACTGAACTTTGAACTAGTTCAGAATTAAAATGGTGAACTTTGAACGTGAACTGTTCACTTTGAGCTGTATGAACTGAACTTGAACTAGTTCAGAAAAGCTGTGAACTGGCACAACACTGATAATAACACAATGTTCTGACACAAAGTTCAAAGTTTTAACAATAATAATACATGTATTGAAGTAAAATGTACGCGTGCAAAGAATAAGCACAAGTGGGCCCTAGGACGGGGCCGTAACAACACAACAACATACAACCCCAATTAATACAATGCCTAATTCAAGTTGGAAAGGGGTTCTCTCCCTTAATGGGATTTCTGGCACTGAGAGGAGGAAGCTAGTCTCTCATAGTCTGGACAGTAGGGCTGAGTGCCGCCGTAAGCAGGCCGCAAGGTGGTCATCGTCCTGGTGGATCTGTATTTTGATTAATGATTTATTATGTGAAAAGGCACAGACTCACACAAATATGTTGATCCAAAAAGTGCAGTCCAATTCTTTGAGTTTGTCTGAGGTTGGGGAAACTTCTCTTTCTGCATTAGATTCCCAGAATTGGACCTTTGTGTCAGGTGTAGCTCTTGATTTGAGCTAAATGTTTATTTAGTGTGAGGATCTCATTCTCAATAGCACCGCTCTCCAGGTTGAAGAGTGATGCCACTTGGACGTTATACAATCCACATCTATATTTTCCCAAATGGAAAATGAGGAAACTGCAACGGGCTCAATGGATGCAAAGTCAGTAAAGCGCCTGAAAAATTTTCTGACGAGAGGCTTTGCATTGATCATCATAACGTGCACTCTCAAGCTCCGCACAGTCTTTGCCCTGACGTTAATTCTGTGTCCATGTGTGGGAGTTCTGCAGATCGCACTGTTGCAACCTGCTTGTTAGCAGCTGTAATTGTTTTTTTAAAAGGTGTTCTCGGGAGCTGATCATGTTGATGATGTGTTTGTTCTTATCCCTGCAGCTCTAGATTCAAGTGATTGAGCTTGTCAGTCAGATCATTAAGACAGGCAAAATCCAAGAGCCATTTTGACTTCTTCTGCGGGTGCATATCAGCATGGTTTGAACGTTTCAGAAATTCTTTAATTTCGGGAAAACAATTCAGAAAACCTTTTCCAGAAATGTACCTCTGCTGAGCCACCTCACGTCTGTGTCCCGCAGCAGATCTGTGTGTTCTGCACCGGTCTCCTCCAGTTGCGCACGGAATAATCACCTCTGCAGACCCCTGGCCCGAACAGAACAGGCAATCTTGTTAGCCACATCCATCACGTCTTTCATATTTACAATCTTCCCGCACAACCCTTGCTGGTGAATTTTTACAAGGGTTTAATTCAGGAAATCCGGGAAAGATTCAGACTGTCTGCAACAACCCAATGAACCCAGCGTACAGCCAATCATCGGTTGTAATGGAGATGAGTTTGAAGAGGGGCAACTTCTCTTATGAACGAATTCCATAAAAACTGAAAAATATCTGTGCCTCTTGTGTGCCCTTTCAGAGGCAAAATGGTCAGCAGCTCTTCTTTTACACTCATAATGTCGGAAACCATTCTAAGAACACACATAGCTGAGCCACTCCACTGCATCAGTGGATTCATCGACTTGCAGAGAAAAAAAAACTCACGTGTCAATATCCTTCCTCAATTGCTGTTCAAACATCCTCCGCCATTCCCTCGCATCGCCGTGTCACAGAATGTCTTGATAGCTGCACATCCTGAACAGCAGACACAATCTCCTTTCGATTTTTAAAAGTGGCCAAAGCGCATCTGCAGCTTCCATGAGCGCTTCACAATCTCACCATCCTTTTAAAGATTTCTTTCCTTTTGCAAGAAACCGACAGACACGATAAGAAGCTATGGTTGCAGCCTTTCTCGTGGTATTGGGCCTGGTAAAAGGACTGTTGTGTGCTAGCTGACTTTTCAATTCCTTGACTTTTCGGGTTGCGCAGTGGAGATTTAGCTGGGAAATTTGTATCGTAGCTCATAGACCGTCTTCAAATGGGCCCCTCCAAATTACCTTTCTTGGTAAAGCCACATTTGCTTGCAGATAAACAGATGGACTTGGCTTTGGAATAAATCGAAAAACTAATCCTCCTCCCACTCTGATGAAAATGATACGTTTTAGATGTTTTAGCTTTTCCATCGTTGTAGTCAAGCTTCTTTGCGCCCTTCGGAGTCCTTAGTTTGGAACCTAGCAACCATACCCTGTGCGCGCAGATAGGAAAGAAGGGGCGTGAGATTTTTCTTTGATTATGCCTGATTTTACCTTACTACAGCTGTACAAATCTACACACTGCTTCACGAGATCAGCAGTTCATTGTGCCCATTTTTAAAGTGTTTTAGGTTGGAAGTTTTAATGTAGGCCTATTTTACACAACAGTAGGACAGCCTACACACAACATTTTCTCGCGATCGACTGGTAGACCGCGATCGTTTTGGTTGGGCACCCTGCTCTAAACGTTCCTTTATAGCCCCATCACAGGAAGTGATTTGAGGCTGGCAAAAAATGTTCTGATTCAGTCGGGCAACAAGCTTAATCCATGGCTTGTTAGCCACCTCCATATATGCCATTTTGAGGGCAGCCTCTTTGGCCTCTCTACACGAGGCCCTCTTCCACTCTCAATATCAAAGCCCAAAACAGCTGGGTCTATATCTGGATGGGTCGTTCTGTCAGCCTATGGTTGGAAGGCAGGACCCAAACCCAGTACAGAAACCAGAGTGGTCATGGCTGGGCCGTAACAAACACCATGCTCCAACATAAGATGCTCTTCAGTTTTTGTTTTGTTGATATTCTGTCTCTCACTGCTAAAGTAAAGCTACCGTAAAAATTGCACACTGCTCATTTCTTTGTCAGTGGGTAAAGTAACTAAATTGTCAGGGGATCAAATACTTATTTCCTCCACTGAATAAAAGAGGGAGTGATTTAATGCTCAGTTAAAGTAGAGCTCTTAAATACCTACACACTTTAACTTCAGTCAGGTTTTTAATGCAGGGTGTTTCCTTGCTGCATGTCTGTTTATATCTCACTGAATGTAATCCCGGTATGATCACATTCCTCTGGTAAGGCTGGTTATGAGACTAGAGGAAGAGCTGCAGACAGGGAGGAAGTGAAACTGAAAGCAGGGAGTCAGACTGCCAGACTCCATTTCACACTTGGACAGAGAGGAGGAGGACAGGGTGAGTGTTACACCAGGCTCTGCTTTAAACACATTCATTCTGTACTCTGTTAGACTGATGTCAGAACATCACTTCTGGATTAAAGATCAGCGTCCTAGAGTCCAATGAGACTTCTGCAAGAGCTGTACAGTTTTTATTTCCTGGTTTCTGATTCAGAGTTACATACCATGTGACAGCCCAGCGCAGTCAAGATGGGAGCGGACCGTCTGAAGTCTGACTGATGTATTTTAACCAAGGTGTGTGTGTGTGTGTGTGTGTGTGTGTGTGTGTGTGTGTGTGTGTGTGTGTGTGTGTGTGTGTGTGTGTGTGTGTGTGTGTGTGTGTGTCCAGTGTTACTGGTTTATCTCTCAGACTGCAGAAAATGAGTGGTTTAAAAGATGAGGAAGAGGACAGATCTCCAGTCTCCAGCTGTCTGTCTCTGAAGAGTGACCGGTCTAAAGAATATCCTCCAGACTTCAGGAATGAACCTGGACCCTCAGACACAGAGTAAGAGTCTCTACTGTAACCTGACCTGAAGAGGATTCAGTTTCTATGTTACCTGATAATCTAACCTGTTCTTTAATCATTTCCATGAGGGCAGTACAGGAATACACTAAATAAATAGCTGTTCCAGATCTGCTCTGAACGAACCTGTATAACAGTATATATACAGTCTGTCCTCTAACCTGTATAACAGTATATATACAGTCTGTCCTCTAACCTGTATAACTGTATATATACAGTCTGTCCTCTAACCTGTATAACTGTATATATACAGTCTGTCCTCTAACCTGTATAACTGTATATATACAGTCTGTCCTCTAACCTGTATAACTGTATATATACAGTCTGTCCTCTAACCTGTATAACTGTAAGTCTGTCCTCTAACCTGTATAACAGTATATATACAGTCTGTCCTCTAACCTGTATAACAGTATATATACAGTCTGTCCTCTAACCTGTATAACAGTATATATACAGTCTGTCCTCTAACCTGTATAACTGTATATATACAGTCTGTCCTCTAACCTGTATAACAGTATATATACAGTCTGTCCTCTAACCTGTATAACTGTATATATACAGTCTGTCCTCTAACCTGTATAACTGTATATATACAGTCTGTCCTCTAACCTGTATAACAGTATATATACAGTATGTCCTCTGACCTGTATAACTGTATATATACAGTCTGTCCTCTAACCTGTATAACAGTATATATACAGTCTGTCCTCTAACCTGTATAACAGTATATATACAGTCTGTCCTCTAACCTGTATAACAGTATATATACAGTCTGTCCTCTAACCTGTATAACAGTATATATACAGTCTGTCCTCTAACCTGTATAACAGTATATATACAGTCTGTCCTCTAACCTGTATAACAGTATATATACAGTCTGTCCTCTAACCTGTATAACTGTATATATACAGTCTGTCCTCTAACCTGTATAACTGTATATATACAGTCTGTCCTCTAACCTGTATAACTTTTCTCTCTCATAACTGAATTGTAAAGACAGCGTCCCTCAAACACAAAGCTCCAAACAAGTCTAAAAACCTTTCATTGGTTAAACAGTCAGAAGTCAGAATCTGCTCTTTAATGAACTAATGGTGTGTGTAAAACATGTGTTGTTTCCACAGACAGAGAGCAGAGGCTCCAGTCTCCAGCTGTCTGTCTCTGAAGAGTGACTCTCAGCATAGTACACTAAGGGAATAACCTTTTCCAGCTCTGCTCTGAGCGAATGGTCAGAACCTCAAGATCTGTAGAAACAAAATTCCATATTATGTATGGAAATCAAAAAGCACAATGAGGAACAAACAAATAATAAGTCCATAAACAGAAAGCACTGCAGCTAGGACTGTTGACCATCTCTGGTTCCTTTGAGTAGTCTGTTCACAAAGTATTTCTGGATCTTGATTGAAATTGTTTGTGACAGTTAACGCTCGAGAGAGACGGTGAGGTCCATCCCATAGTGTTGCTCCTAATATGGATAAGCTGTGTGCTGTAAGGGTTGTTCTGCAGGGCTTTCTACACACACTGGTAGTTTGCTTGGGTACTTGCTGACTGTAATTTGGAACTGATTTTGGACATTTTGGGGCACTCTGTTGTAGAAGATATCGTGCATCACCAGCGCTGTTTAAAGTGAACCAGGTCAACACATTTGAACAGATTGAGTTTTAAATAGCGGTGTTGTGTGTTCACATGTTCCTACACCACATATTGTTCTTAGTACTGTTTTTGGGATACGATTATTTCTTGTAGATCTGTTATGTATGTGTGTCCCCATATTTCAGAGCAGTAGTTAATGTAAGATAGAACGAGACTATCATATAGAGTTCTGAGTGCTGTCTCATCAGAAGTGTTCCTCGCTCGATAAAAATACCTATTGTTTTAGATCAGTGGTTCTCAACTGGTCAAGCCTCAGGACCCACTGTCTCCTTGCTCCATAAATCAGGAGCCACGGTTTTGAACATATATATCTATATCTAAAGAGATAGATATGCATGCAAGGCAGATTATATCCCTTCACAGAACTAAAGTATACTTCTTTTAAAAGTGTAAACTGGTGAGGGTCATCACGCTTTCTAGAATCAGAATTGAACTTTATGAAATAAAGAAGACAAATATGTTTTGTATTAAATAAAAAGACAGACTTGGAACCAATCCTGGAAACTCACCACACAGGAAGAATGTGACATGTTGAAAACCCAACCCCTGAGACTTTCTAAATACTAACATGTAAACTACACATTCTGGTACTCTGAGAGGACCATAAATACATCTATTATTACCGACATATTTAATCATCTTTATGCCATTTCTCTTTACTCTGTTCTGCCAGCTGAAGCTGCTGCTCCTCACAGAGAGGAGAAGCTGTGTGGATTTAGACTGTGGATAAGGGTAGATAGCCCCCATTGTTCTGGGGGTCAAAATGAAAGACAGCCTTCACATGTTTTCGTTATACAAAGGAACGTTAAATCTCATGGATGTATAAAGAGTAGTTCTACTGCAGGTATTCTCCGTGGGGACCAACATGCAGTAATGTTGATCAAAACTGTTTCTGTTCTCCGACATTTCCAGTCCAACCGCTTTGCACGCGCACCATTAGAAATGTTGGCCTTCAGAATAAAAGGTTTTTTTTACTTGGGTATCTGCGACCCACTTTTGGGTCGTGACCCACCAGTTGAGAACCACTGTTTTAGATAGTTTAGTTTGTACCTAACTCATGTGATGCTTCCAGTTCAGTGTGTCATCATCACGGAGTCCCAAAAATCTGGTGACAACAACTTTTTCAATATCTGCATTCCAGATGCGTATAGAGGGATACATATTGCTCATACTCTTTGCATTCAATAACACGTCATTTGTTTTATTCACATTAAGGGATCATTTGTTGGCTGCGAACCAGCTGCACAGTTTAACTTCAGTCAGGTTTTTAATGCAGGGTGTTTCCTTGCTGCATGTCTGTTTATATCTCACTGAATGTAATCCCGGTATAATCACATTCCTCTGGTAAGGCTGGTTATGAGACGAGAGGAGGAGCTGAAGACAGGTGAGGGCGTTAAAGGTGAAGCAGGAAGTCAGACTGCCAGACTCCATTTATTCAGTCCGTACTCTAAACTTTATACATTCATATGTACAGTCTATCCTCTAAACGTTCCTTTATAGCCCCATCACAGGGAATGATTGGGGGGCTCAAAAAAATTGCTGAGTCAGTGGGGAACAAACTTTTAAACCAGCGTTAGCCAC